>NC_092694.1:16668724-16756224 GCF_964275005.1 Diadema setosum
AGTACGTCTTTCAAGATGGCGAATACGATGATTGCACGTACAGCTGTATGGTGTACATGTACATGTGTATTTGGTGCACGCATTACGCAATAGCATCCACACGCCATGACCGTGTGCATGTAACAGGAGCGATGGCGAATCTAGCTACACATTTACAAATCGCGTTTTCATTGTGGTTGATTTGTCTAATCATTGGCGACCCTTTTGAAGGCAGGAAATTGCTAGTGCTGGCAAGGGTCACGCTTCCCGTTTGTTTTGCTTTTACAAGACATGCATATGTTGCTTTGTTCGGTGGTGCTAATTAAATTGAAACAAACAAACAAACAAACACGACTGGTTAGTTTGGTGTGATCTTGACGTGTAGTATTCATTGAATATAATTAGTCACATGTGACCGCTCCTTTCCTCTCATCTACCTTCCAATGAGTCAGTCTGCTGTCATAATTTTTACTACATGTACAAGTAGACAAATTTGAGAATATTTAGTTTTCTTTTCACACGGTTATGTCATGCTACATGATTTTTGTTTCACTTCCGTTGTTGAACATTGCGGTAGAGTAGTTTGGATAGAAAGCCAAACGAAGAGCATGCACTACAGAGCGAACGTAAACCACTATAGAAAGAACAATGGAGCGTGTAATCGTGCACGCGTGTACAAAGCATTCCCCAAACGCTGCAACTGGTGTCTCCGAAAGCCGAATTATGTAAATGTATGCGACGCACCAGCCAATCGCATGCGAGTCCCTGCGCCGTAGCAACGCTGGGGATATTGGCGCGGCGTTCGAAAGAAGCTCGAAACTGACGAGTGCGATCCAACATAGGGTGCTTAAAATTCCATTTTCGATAGGAAAAAATTAGTCTTATGCTATGAAATTTAGTGTAGATGTAGAAAACATATCAAAGATTCGATTTCTGCAAAAAACCTAAATCGACAAAAATAATGGTCAAAATCTTTGTACCCCGCCTAGGAGGGAATTTGCTCTTGCGACTTTTGCCTGAAACCGTTGTCGCGGGTCACAAATATTCCATGCGACACTTGGCACTCCATGGTTTTTGTCCATGGTTTAAACCATGGTTTCATTTGTACCACCTTCGTGAATTCGGGCCAATGGGTTTAAAGTTACACATTTTCACACTTGATTAATTTTTCACAAGTAAGACATATCATGAGTGTACCGGTAATATTTCATGACTTTTGACTGGCAAAGTCAATGTCACAAATGGTTGAATTTGTGACCAGAGACCACATTGATGGAATGAGAAATTATGAGAATCATCTCTTTAAATCTAATGTACAAGCAAAGTTAAAGGGATTGCTTAGTTGTGGTTGACATGTATGGGGATTCAGGTTTTCTTTGTGAGATAATTAGAAACCACCTGTATAAAATATTAAAGAACATACAATTCTATTAGAGGAATAAGTTTATTTGATAGAATTCAGTTTTGATATGGCTGACATCCAAAAACAAAATAAAACTAAGTGGTCTTAATAAAAGGTGGGATTCCATCTTGTATTAAGACTACTCTTTTTTTTCTCTTTTTTTTTTAGGGGGGGGGGGAATCTTAGCCATTCCAAAACTGAATTTTATCAAATAAACTTTTAATTCTTCTTAGAATCGTATACTCTTCAATATTTCATATAAGTGGTTTCTAATCATCTCACAAAGAGTTAAAACCTGAATCCCCATGTCAACCAAAACTATACCGTCTCCTTAATTATTTCCCATTCGAGAGATGGTACACGTACACTTGTACATGTATGCAGTCCATCTTTGTGTTAGAGGCATTTTTTCTTTTTTCTGGTAGTTGTTTACTTTTGTTTTAGAACAAGCATTTTTTCTTCTGTTAGTTGATTGTTCACTTTTGATAAATTTGAATTGTTACCATCAACTGACTTGTCCCAGTCACTCAACATAGACAGTATGCATCTGGGTTGCCAAAATCACACCTGGGTGACCACAAGGTGACCTACAATGTACATGCATACACAAATGCACCATGCTGTACCTCAGGTACCATCATACCCTGGGTTGCAGCATTGTGTAAGTAGCACCATCTAGTGTTTGTAAGCTGTACAATTACACACTGCCATCTTTGATAACAGTTAACCCATTGAGGACGAGTCCCGAGTATACTCGGGCAGGTGTCTGTCAGAAAAGTGTGTTGTACCATCAAGTTCAGTTAGAAGCCTGGGTGTCGAAATTGACTCCTCAATGAAGCTGAATCACCACGTTTCTTCTCTAAGCAGTTCGCTTCATTTCCATCTCTCAAATATTGCACGTATCAGGCCTTTTCTCGATCAGAAAGCTTGTGAGCATGCTGTGAGAGCTCTCATTACCTCAAGAATAATGCCTCCATGTTGTCCGGTACTTCTTCAAGTAATGTCCAGCGCCTTCAACGTGCTCAAAACCGAGCTGCAAAGCTGGTTTTTCTAGCCAAGAAGCGTGACCATGCCTCTCGTCTTTTTCAGCAAGTACACTGGCTCCCTGTGCAAAAGCAAATCGCCTACAAAATCCCGTCAATCACGTACAAATGCCTTCAGAATTGTGCTCCATCTTACCTCCTGAATCTACTTTCACGTCACCAATCTGAAAGACAAGGATTGCGGTCAGGCCAAGACCCAACCCGCCTATCTGTCCCTAGGACTCTCACTCGGACAGGAGACAGATCCTTCTCAGCAGCTGCCCCACGCCTATGGAATCAGCTCCCTCAAAGTATCAGGGAATCACCATCTTTGCCAGTGTTCCAGAAATCGTTGAAGACTTTCCTTTTCAATAACTGATTGATTCTGATTATGTACTTTTATTTTTCTTTGTCTGTTGTACTTTTTTTTTCTTTTCTCCTACCTCCCAAGTGCAAGATGGATTTGTGAAGCACTGTGATACATTTGCACTATTTGTAAGAGCGCTATATAAATACCAATATTGTAATTGTAATTGTAGCAAAATCAGTCCATCCTCAACAGGTTAAGTTTCACCAGTCGGCAACAATAATCCTAGTACCACTTCAGCCCTGTTTTGACTCTTTCTTTTGCACAATAACAATAACAATAACAATATTCAGTAATACTTTTTATAATTTTTAAACATATTTTCACAATCTTGAACTTTTAATTCCAAAGGAGATCATTTAAATCCATGAGCTCATCCCATGATTACTTATTTTTCATCTTATATACCTGGAGTGGTAATGCACAGTGCGGTGCTGCTGTCTGTGCATGACACAGATCACTGGTGTAATATGTGTGATGAGTGCTGATGTTATGATGCTGTGCTGTTGTTGCAACCAAATTTTCTTCCATAGAGCACTATTGATCTCTGTCACCCATTATTTGGTAACCAAGAATACAGTGCTAAAATAATGATGATAATAATGATAATAATAATTCAACAAAATAGTGGATTTCCATTTGGTACCACAGAGTACTGAAAATCACTTTAAATGCTGAAATGTTTACAGTCATTTTTCGTATTTCAATTTGACATCACAACAGGTTGTATTGAATGTATTTGACATCATATACATGATACATACAATTGTGTTGACTCATTGTTTGTCAGAACTTCATACAGAGTACACCCTAGATGCAGAATGGATAGCAGTGGGTATGGAAGTACATCTGTATTGTCTTTTAACTTTGAACTAAACTGTTTTATCACTCATACACAAAGAGTTATTGACTTTTAATGTTGTATCTTTAGAGTGATGATTAGTGATGTCACTGGCAGGTTGTATTAAAAAATGATCAATTTTTTTGCTTATCTTTGCAGAAGAGACCTCCAGATAACAGCTTCTACGTCAAAACATGCAATAAGAGCCCAAAGAAGACAAAATGGTGGTATCACGGTAAGTGTGTATAGCATGCAATGATACTGATATGATGCATCTATCCATGATAAAACCCACCTTAATTCAGTTTGCAAAAAGGCCTGAAATGATGACTTCTCACTTGAGCATATTTTTCTGAATGTGAAGTCCTTCTCGTTTCAGAAGCCCTCACAGTTTGAAAACAGTGATCAGTGAACATTATGCCAGGGAGGATCCAAGAATTCCATAAACGGAGGGGGGGGGGGGGGGGGGGGAATGTAAAGCAAGGAAATGTAGGGACTGAGCCCGAGCCAGGGCCGGTGCTGAAAGTAGGGGGAGGGCAGTTAATATTTCTAGTGTCACTTCAGGCTTTCATCAGCTGACAAACAAACAAAAAAGCGAACAAAAGGCTTAAGCGCAGTGTCCCCCATCCCACAGTAGGGAGATTGTTTTTATATTTTTGTTGGTCATCGTGTAATTTTATGCATAATTTTTTTTTTTGTTTAAGATTAATAAAAATAAAGAGGGGTGTGCCCAGTGGGCCCTAATTTATCTTATTCTTAATTATAAAATAAATAAATAAATAAAAAAGATAAAGGGGAGGTTTCGTGCCTCGTGCCCTCCTCCCCCCCCCCCCCAATCCAGATTTGCCACTGAATGCAATTCAATAGACACTTGAAGCTGACGAGAGACCTTTTTCTGAAAAATTAACACCCCTGGAGAGGATACTGAGTAGGCGGAATTGGGTGTTTTAGCTACATGTATTTACCGTACTTTTGTTTACTGATTGGCATATATTCTGGAGTGCCCTCTTTGGCTATTTGCTCAGATGTGTGAAAACTTTTTGTCATAATTCCCACTGCGTCACTGTGGCCTTCCTGTTGAACTTTATAGGCACTTTGCTTCACCTGAGTGGGCTAGAGGCTAATCCACAACTAGGTCAAGTTTGGTTGCATTATTGTGTGCTGGTTCAAAAGGGCGCCCAGGTATCAAGGAATTATAAAGTGCATGGGCATATAATGAGTCACGTCATTCTTTGCCTGTCTGTCAAATGGTTACTGTCATACCAGCTGCTGTGTATCCCTCAAATGTTTTTTTAAGTACAGAAGAATTGATACCTAAAACAGCTAGACAGGTTAAATGTGTTTAAAATATCCCTGAGTCAATCTGCAGAAATGGCTTTATCCTCCGACTGTGTGCACTAGTAATGGAATGAAATATTATGGGTGATGATAATGGCAGGGCTTTTTGGAAGAACAGTGCTAATATGGATGAGGCTACCCTGAGTAAATAAGACCATTATTAACATCATACATTATGACATTTTTTTTTAGAGAAATGAATGAATGAAGTAATGATGATCATAGCACTGGGGACATTCAGGTCACGGCACCCTCACATGTCATCAGACACATGTAGAAATACTTTGATGATTGGAATTTTATGTCGTAAAAGCATATGCAACGTATTTAAACAGTATCAACGTTGATTAATAGTGCAGATGTGACCATCATAGAATGACCTTTTGGTAGACATGAAGGAAATTATCTTACATGCGTTGCAGGAATTCCTTTTTACTGCTGGATTTTTTTTTTTT
Organism: Diadema setosum; assembly: GCF_964275005.1. NCBI lineage: Eukaryota > Metazoa > Echinodermata > Echinoidea > Diadematoida > Diadematidae > Diadema > Diadema setosum. Next base: position 16,674,129 of record NC_092694.1, read on the forward strand.
CCTGTGCCCTTTGTGTTCATACCCCTTCAAGGTTGCTGAAAAAGTTTTTGACATGCTGCCCTCTTCTGTCAGAGGGGCACACATGTGTGGTTTCAGTATGTACGAGTAGAAATCCCTCTTTTGTTCATGGTGAAGTCAAAACACATACTAGCATTTTGTGTTTTTGTATAAAACTACTTCAGAATTTACGAACTACAACTTCCTGTTGTAATTTAGCAATTTCCCCAGGGCTGCTCCTTTGGCATCATTTGAAACAGAGCTCAGCGAAGGGGCCAAAAATGCCCCCAATCACAACCCCCTTGCTACCTCCACCATCCCACCCCTACCCAGCATTGCATGAAGTTTGATGTGATGACGTCTTCATATTGTAAAGTCTTGATGTGTGTTCCAGCATTAATGACACTGATAAAAAAAAAGAAGTAAATGAGATGCAAAAGGAGGTTAGAGATCATTATTTTTTGTCTGTGTTTGTTTGTTTTTTTACAGTTTCTGTTAGCTTGAGCAGCTTGAGCTTATAACAGGAATATGATTCACTCTGAAAGAAAGAAAAAAAAAAAACCAAACAAACACTAGTCCTATTCACAAACTCTCCATTTTGGTGCCACAAGTCTGATCTGAAAGAACAGGTTCTTAGACACACCTTTTGTGGCACAAATCTGTGAAAATATATGTGTGCATGTGCCAAAGGATCAAGATTTGTATCACAATGAGGGCGAGTGATGTGTCACAAACAGTTCAATGAATTTCAGCCAGTAACAAGTGTTTCTACTTTCGTGAAATAACTTTGTTTGTTTGGTTTGATTGTTCTATTGGACACTTTTAACTCTTATACATAACTACAGAAGCACAGAAGCAAATATAGAGGCTGTAATATCTGAAGAGTTTGATCGCAAAATGAGTTATCTCCATCCTTATCAGTTTGATATATTTTGTGATTAAATTTGCTAAAAAAGCACCTGAAATACTGTAAATTTTCGCAGTGTTAAAATTTTCATGCATTTCACGCAACCAAAAACTAGCGCGAAAATAAAGGCATGCCATATATTTCTATAGTTGATGTCTTGCTTGGGAGACCATGGAATTAAAAACATACAAAACTCATCTTATTTGGCTGAAAGTGAAAAATTACTGACATGAATATCCACTCTTACATTAGCTGTTATCAAAACTTCAAGAATATTCCTTTTCGTATAACAAGTGAAGTATCGTGGAAAGGTTTAATTTGCTCAACCTGATGATGAACTTTGAAATGCTAAGAAATGCCACTTTAAAACAGTTGTTTTGCAATCAAACTTTTTTACATAATACAGCTGAAATCATTAGTAGTGCAAAAAAACAAAACAAAAGAGGGAAAGAATAGACAAGAAAAAGAAATACCAAATAAGGAAAGCTATGTATGAACTTAAAGGGTGTGTACAGTTCTGGTTTAGTTGAGGATTTAGCTTTTGATGTTTTGCGAGGTATTCAGAAACCACTCTATGAGATGTCAAAGAGCATGCAATTCTAAGGGGTATCAAAAATTTATTTGATGAAAATTGGTTTTGAAATGGCTGAGATATTCCAAAGCAAGGTGAAACAAAGAGATCCCAATAAAAGGCATGGCCTGTCGCATTTTATTATCATCACTTTTTTGGTTATCTCAGCCATTTGAAAACCAATTTTCATCAAATAAATGATGAATCCTTCTTAAAATTACATGTTCTTTCATATTTCATAAAAGGTTTCTCATTATCTCACGTAGGAATGTTCAAAACATAAATCCCTACCTTAACCAGTAGTGTACAGTCCCTTTAAAAAGAACAAAATAATCAACTATGGCTGTCAGCCAAGCTGAATGACACATATGGGCACTTTCATTGGATGGAGGGTTAAGTGTTATTGTAGTTTATATTATTTTGATGCCATCAAAAGACTGTCTTTTGTCAGCAGGGCCTCAGCTGTATGCCTGTATTATGAATCACACCAGATGCAATTCACATGCTATGAGTGTACTGTACACTAAACAGGCTTGCACAATCTCATTATCTGTGAAAAGACTGCAGACCTTTCGTGCACAATATGCAGAGCTCTGCATTTATTTGTCAGTTGCACTTTTCAGTCTGACATGCAAGTATACCACAGGTCTTTTTACAAAGTTTTTGTTTCCTCTTCCTAGACCTTTGTTGTTATCAAATATAATCAGATGCATTTGTGTTTCTCTTTTCTTTCTTGAGGGGGCTGCATTTTGCAACATGTCTTGTACCATGACAACAGCAAAAATTATTAAAGTTATAAAATCAGCATTCAAAGCAAACTTGAATCTAAGCTGTGAGTGCAAGAAGAAAGAAAAGCTAAGATTGAAATCCATAGTTTCATTACAGGCAGGGTAGGTTGTGGTTTACCAGGGCCCTGTTTCATAAAGCTGTTCGTAAAGTTACAAACAACTTACGAGCGACTGGTGATCAGTTCTGACGTGCTATACTTATCAGAAATTCCATAATTCAGCACAAGAACTGATCACCAGTCGCTCGAAAGTCGTTCGTAACTTTACGAACAGCTTTGTGAAACACCCCCCAGGTCTGCCCCATTGGCCTTCAAAGCAAGACTGGACCTGTGATGTCACTTTCCTGATGACCTCTTGATGTTCAAAGATAGGGGATACACTGTATTAATGTCGTTTCTAGAGGTATTCTGGATGTGCTGGAGATTGCAGCTGATTCTCTCGTCTTTCTCTCTTCCCCTCCTGCAGATGACTCAGTATGACGTAACCCGTATGCCAAGGCTTCCATCCTACGCTCAGAGATCTTCAATTAAGGCCCCCCACACCCCTCTCTCACGCCAGATTTCCAGTTCACTCGTTCCCCCTCCCCCTTTCCTAATCGCCAGCAGAAATCAGACAGTACACTTCAATGCGTCGCTGCACCCTGGTCTGCACGTCTGCAGTGGCTGGCCTTCTTGTCGACAGTCATCAGAGGTGCGAGGTTCATGAAGAAGGAAAGCCTGAAATACAGTATGTGCAGATGGGGGGGGGGGGGAGGGTAGGGGTGGTGATGGGGGGAGGGGGAGAAGGGGCGATGGGAGTTGCCGTTTGAGGAGTAAAGAAGTTAGGGATTGCAGAATCAAGTCTCTGTGAAATTTATGTGTGTGTGTGTATTTGTCCTCCTTTATCCTAGCTTGGCTGGGTAAACAGGAAAGTGTTGTTTCCTCTTCTCCTTAACCCCCCCCCCCCCACTTTCCCCCCTGTCCCCTTCACAACTCACCCCACCCTTCCTCAGTCCAGACCTTTCAGTGATAGCCAGGGTGTCATCCTGTCCCCTGCGGATAAAGACATCATTTTCGTGATTAGCCAGTCGTACATATACTGCAGCTAGTGTTTTGGAAATCTCTCCTAGTTGGAGGGCACAACTTGCAACAACATAGAGAAGAGAGAGAGAGAAAGAGAAAGATAGAGAGGGAGAGAAATCAAGAGGGAGTAAGATATTAGTTTACGTTGCATGCATTCATTCAGCCTCCCCTGTTGTGCACCATTTTTACAGAATATATCGCAACAATGCGAGAAAAATGGTTCACCAAAACTACCACAAGAATGTCGAGACAAAATCACCCTTTGAAAAGTTGAGAGAGAAAGAGAGAGAATGTGTCTTTTTACATCATAAAAAAGAGTTGTTGTTTTTGTATTGGGCTTTAGAAGGGATTTTGTGAAAGAGTCAATATTCAGGATTAGCTCTATTACAGTACAAATGAACCTTGCATAGGTCAAATTGTGTGTCGGAATATCAAATGCTGCTCACATATGAATGCGTGAATCACATGACATGTTCAGACTTTGTCTTTAGCACAGTAGTACATGTAGGCAGTAGAAGTCAGAACTCGTGTGGATGGCAATTGACGGAGTTGGAGTGATGTGCACTGTCCTCACAATAATGGCTTTCTGCGTGCACACAGTACATGGCGTACTTTTGATATCTGTATTCCGTAGCGATTAAAGATGGCTGTTGTGTTTGCGAGTCAAAGTTAGAACGGAGTGGGGGACCCAAAGCACGGCAGCAGAAAAGGATGTTACATTTGCGATATGCTACCACACCTTCATGTTTATGAGAATTATGAAAGCACTTTTCAAGTTATGTCAAGAAGGCAATTGTGTCTTGAGCAATACTACACACAGTAACCTTCTTGTGTGGGGTCAAAAAATACTCCCCTCGTCTCCCATGCCCTTTGTAATTTTTCATTTTTGTATCTAAAGTGTATATTCCATTCTGTTACTTTTGTTTCAGACATCCTCTGTGTCATAATCTTTATCAATTTCCGCAAGTGTATAGAATGGATTGTCTGCAAAAATTATGCATACTCTGAAAATCTCTATGGGAGCACCTGTCACTGTGGGCCCCCATCCCTATCCCTAACCACTGCATATAGCCATTGTTGTAAAGCAAAAAAGTATTGTTTCTGTCACTTTTACCCCTACCCCTCCCCCTCCCCCCCCCCTTCTCTTTCGTGAGTTAGAAATGAAGAAACTAAACAGGGATAATTTATTCCAGATCATATAGACCAGGAAATATTATTACGGATTGTAGAAGCATCACCGATGGTGATACACATGTACTCTTAAGAAGTATCATGACATATTATACATGTTAGTTGAGATAGTACCTTATGAGGATGACTAGTATTTTTGTACAATTCTGTAATATTCTGAACATAGCAAAATAGGTAATCATGAACGTACATCACATGATGTGTATTAGCAAGATGTCAGACTCTTGATGTCCTTGTGTGTGAATCCTGTAGTTGCCATGGCGATATGATTTTGTCCTGGCTGTATAAGACAAAGCATTTTATACATATTGGTTGTTCTTCTCGGACATAAAGCGGTTATATCCCTTACGAAAAAAATATTTTAGCTCTGTAAGGAATGACATGTTGTTGCTACTCACCGCCCTCCCCCCTCCCTAAAAAAAAAGAAGAGAAATAAAAGCTATTTTAATATCTTTCATGGCTTTGAACATTGGTTACAGAAGATAATATATTTAGTGAGCTGGTTGGTTGTGTCATAGGAATGTACACATCATGTGCATTACAGTGCCGTGCTAGTCAGAAATGGCATGTTGTAACATATGATTATGGAGACAAGTGTAAATACACTTTTATAATGTTTTCGGTCCGTGTAGAGCAAGTGTGAGGGATGGTCATTCATTATGTGAGTACCTTTCTGCTTCAAAGCCGTATATCTGTAGTCGAGTCATCCTTGTTTCTGAACTGATGGAGAAAATAGAGACTGCACTTTAAATAGTGTGATGGTTATGTGTCTCAACTGGTGTAGCAAAATCTGTATATGTTATGAAGAAGACAGTTTTATTCCAGTATTTTCTCTTCTTTCATTGCAAAGATCGATGGTTTATGCAACTCTTGTAGCGCAATTGTGTGATGCAGCAGAATGGTTTGACAAAAGTGTAATAGTTGAGTGAAATTGTCTCTACACTGAAAGTCCTCTGCGTGTTGAGGACATTGAGTTTAGTGTTGGTCATTGTCCAATCTGTGGACATGTGAATATCCAAGAGCATGTTGTGAAGTTGTGTTGTTTGTGGGTTTTTTTTTTTTTCAGTATTGTTCACTTCATGCTTGTTCAGCACAGCATTGGTTATTGGACATGATTTTGAACGCAATGGTCAGTTTGTGATGAGAACCTCAATACCATTCAAGTCTGAACTGAAGGCCGATTTTTTTTTTTTTCTCCAGCAACTGATGTGAATGATGTGTGACTCAATGTGGGAGCGCAGTGCACCATTGAATGTTTCTGGGTGATAGATGGTGCTATATAGATGCTGTTTCATCATCATCATCATCATCATCATCATCATCATCATCAATCACCATCATCATCTTCACCATCATCATCATTTGTCATCCGCACATGGTGATGAAGAGATGAGGATGTTGTTTCCTGCAAAGGGGTATGTTTCGGAGAGAGAGAGAGAAAAAAAAAATAAGCTGCAATGCGTCTGCAAGAGGAGAGGTTACTTCTTTATCTTTAAATGCTTGAAGATGTTTTTGTTTTGTTTGTTTTTTTTTTCACCTGCATACCTGTTGTTTTATTTTGGAAGAAGTCAAGTTTCATGATGTGTTTGAAATCTAATGGCTGCTACCTCCCCATAATGGCAAGCTTCTACTTTTGTTTGTACTGAATTCATTTGGATCTACTGTGCATGGAACAGTCAATGACATGTCAGGCAAAAGTTGTGGTTGTCATGAGTAACATAGATATAGATCAAGTTTGGAAAGTGGTGTACTATCAAGAGTCATCTTGCATTTCTAGTTACCTTTGTGTCATGAAAGATTATCAACGTATGAGAAAGAAAGATAGAACAATGTTTTTTTCCAGAAAGTTTTCAGTTTTTTTTTTCTCCAAAGAAGCAATGATAGATGTTTTTCTCATTTGTAAGTCTGTGTACATGTGTTTTTAATACTTTTTTTTTTTTTATTGTGTCTGTAGTCATGCTTAAGTTCTGAAATAGTTCATAGACCTTTATTTGTTAGTCTTTAAGGAAAGGAGGCCTTTATTCGCCTAGTGGTCACCAAAATATTTGTTTTAGGATTCTGATTTTGGTTTCCTTAGGATGTGCACATCAACGGATTTTGTTACATAACAAACGCATGCTAGGGTGGTGGGTACATTTCTCGTTGATGAGTAGTTGAAAGATGGGCTATAAAGACGACTGATGGTAAGACTACTAGGCCCGAATTCACGAAGGTGATGGTACAAATGAAACCATGGTTTAAACCATGGGCAAAAACCATGGAGCGCCAAGTGTCGCATGGAATATTTCGTTATGAAATCAGTCATTTCGTCGATGAAATTATTATTTTGTAACGAAATGACAACATTTTGTAACTAAATGAACATTTCGTCCACGAAATGATAATTTCGTTAATGAAAGGTCATTTTGTTGACGAAATGACCAATTTCGTAGCGAAATATTCTGTGCGACACTTGGCGCTCCATGGCTTTTGCCCATGGTTTAAACCATGGTTTCATTTGTACCACCTTCGTAAATTCGGGCCCTAGTGTTTTAGTGAACGTGGATTGTCATCGCCAGAAATGACGAAAGTCTGCAGGCACAGACTACTGGCATCTTCGGATGTGTGACACGCAGGGCACGTAAGGTGATAGCTCGAAGCTCGTCTTCTCAATTAATGAATTCCTGCTATCCTACAGTATGTACATGTATGTGATTAATGGTACCTTCTTCGCTGAAGGCAGGTTTCTGAACATTGTCTGATGTCTTTGATGAATGCTTTACTCTAATTCTTTTGGTCATTTTTGTACAGTTTTTTTTTTTTGTGGTCATACTTCTGTTTGTTTTACAGAACTTTTGCAGGGAGAATGATAAAACAAACAGTAGTAAGGTACAAACCACACCACCAACAAATAGAACTACTTATGTATACTTAACCCTAAAGGGGCCGAGCTTTTTTGGCTATGCTCAGACCGGGGGGGCGGATTCCGCCCCCCCCCCCCCCCCCCGAGATCTCGGCCATCGGTAGTGCGATCGCGATGAAATTTTGCATGCGTGAGACCCGCGTCATAATCTACAAGATTGTGTTATAAGATTTTTTGAAACAATCAATTTCTAATTTTAATTAATTAATTATGCAAATTAAGCTCAAGGTGATATTTTAGCTTAATTAAAAGCATTGAGAGTCTAATTTTTGATCTGTAAATCTGTTTTAGCATATTCAACAATTGTACATCACAAAAACTTCCAAAACTCACTTCAATTCTTATGTATTTTATTGTTTTCAGAATTTCTTATGTATTTCTTTGTTTTTCAACTTTTGTTTTTTCTTTGTTTTTTCATTGGAAATTGTCACTGACCACTTTTCTACCATAATTAGCACAAAATTAATCAATGAAAGTGATTAATTGTAAAAATAATCAGGTTTTTATGCCTTTCATGACAGAGCACTGTTTTCCATAGGAAATGTACACAAAATCACAAAATTGTGCCCGTTTTGGAGCGACATTCCGTTACAAAAATGGGCGTGGCTTCGCAAAAGTATGCGCGGACGTTGCAAATTTGTTCTCAAAAGTTGCGCGAGACTTGAACGAAGAAAGTCAAGAAGCCTCGCGATGAGGCCTTCTCGCGTTACAGAATTATAGCGCGAAACGTCGAGGGGGGGGGGGGGCGCGGATTCCGCCCCCCCCCCCGGCCCTTTTAGGGTTAAGCTTGGTCAAATACCTCCACATTATGGGTCTACCAGGCAAACCACTCTGACAACGGCTAATTAAAGACGTAGGCCCATGGGTTTGTAGTGACAGAGACAATAGTATCATCCATATCATTCATTTTGTATTTCGTACTTGGTAGAAAGATAATGTCGTTGAAATGTGCAATTTCACGAAGGTGGTACAAATGAAACCATAGTTTAAACCATGGACAAAAACCAAGTGTCGCACGGAATATTTCGTTACGAAATTGGTCATTTCGTCGAAAATGACTGTTTCGTTAACAAAATTACAAAATGTCATTTCGTTACAAAATTATCATTTCATCGACGAAATGACTGAATTCGTAACGAAATATTTCATGCAGCACTTGGCGCTCCATGGTTTTTGTCCATGGTTTAAACCATGGTTTCATTTGTACCACCTTCGTGAATTCGGGCCAAAGGGGTTTACCCACTTCACACTCCTCAATCATGAATACTGTGTACCCATTCTCAGACATTACGATACGAAGAGTAATCTCGCTCAGTTGTGCAGGGGGCATTTCATGAAGCGTTTTGTTCGACAAATTTGTCAGACAAATTTGCTGTGAGCCAATCAGATGCAAGGATTTCATAGCTTATAACTTATGGCTTATATCTGACAAAATGCTTCATGAAATATTCCCAAGGTTTCGCGTATTGTTCGACAAATCAGAGATGAGGAAGCAGTGTTGTGTGAAGAGCATTGTGTAAGTTTTGATGATGAAAATCGACCATAAAGTACGAGAGTTATTGAATTTCAAAGTTTCGCGTGTTTTCACAAAAGAATGACGTTGTTTCCAATCGCCATGTGCAATTGAGATCAAGTGACGATGTGATCATGTCACAAGTCTGTGACTGACCCGCACCATAAATCTGCACCATTAAAAAAAAAAAAAAAAAAAAAAAAAAAAAAAACATCCAAACAAACAAAATTAAGTCACGAAATTAATCCAGCAACTACCACCGAAGAATCGACTTACTGAAGCGTAGACTACTTACAAAGCAATGCAGACTCTCAAATGAAAAGGGGCTGTAGTTTTTAACATAATCGACAAAGAATAATATAATATGTATGCCAGTTTTCATATTATTAAACCCATGGAAGATTTGACAGACAGTCACGCAATTGTCTTATCTAATTTGCATTTATAAACAAAATTATATGTTTAACAAGTGAAGCTTTGAAATACAGATTTTTTTTTTCATTTAACGGCCGTTTTTTAGTAAAAACGTGTACCATTGCGTCTGTGTTCGACTTTACTCTTCAAGATAAACTTGGACGTGGAGTCTACTTGATTTGTACTTTCATTAAACTGACAAAATTTCATGATAGATTGATTTATAATTATAGCATTGGTTAGCAATTGCAAATGTCATGTATATCGTTTTGTTTTTTCTTCGGGAGGGTATTTTGTTTTTACTTGCTTTTATGAGTTGGTCATATTGGCCCGTTTATATCCTAGTCACTCATTGAAGCCACGCAGTGCTCATATCATTGTGGAAGTCTTTTGTTTTAAAATGTTGCTATTGTAAAATATTCCTTGTATATCAAGAGATCGAGATTATATACATATTACTGTTGCTATTAAAGTTGAAGTGTGTACCTGTATATCATTGTTCCCTTACATGTGTGTGAAAGTAAGGATGAAAACGCTTGCGTTATAGAAAAGGTGTGTGTTTGTTTTATTTTATTCATTTCAATACAATTAAAAAAATACCATCAGCGTCAGGGATGTTTTTCAGTAGGTCCGTCTATCAGTATTTGTACAGCATGAGCAACAACACAGTATGATGCAGAAGAAAAGATAACATTCACAAAAGAAAGGTGTGCATGGCTCAGATCACGGGACCCAAAATGTTACATTTGAACTAAAAAAATTGAAACTAACATACAGACTTCAGTAACATAATTTTTGTAATCTCCAAACATTGCAAAATATTTACTGTAAGTGCTAGAGTATGAAACGTTATATACATCTGGCAATCAGCGAACCATGTTTGATGGTCAGAAAGTGTAACGTACATAACTCGGTGTCCTCTTTATGCTTTTATCTTGTTTTTAAATTTATTTTTGCAAATATACTTGTAATGTGTGGTGAAACTTCCCCCAAATAGAAATAAAACCAGTTAAAAAATTTAGATTTTTCGAATGAACATTGGAGGTATTTCCTGAAATATATATGGACACTGAGTTATGTACGTAACACTTAACATTCTACCATACAAACTTTGTCATTTCTTAATTTGATCCAAACAACATAATATCATGCTGTTCAGTGAAGCAGTATACAGCAATGCTGGCACAGAGGGTGATATTTTCTATGAAAACTTCTGAACCAGCTATCAACAAAAAACGTTGTCCATAACAAATATTGCGTACATAACACGGTGTCCTATGTTATCGTCTTATCTCTCAATGTACTTCATTTTTGCCAAATACACCCAATCATATTTTATTTATTTATTTATTTATTCAAGATTTCATGCGTGTTCACAAAAATAGGAATGCATACAAATGTATGCAAGTACATCTCATATAGCCAAGACGATTGATAAGAAGCAGTTAAAGGATAGTATACAACTCCACTAAGAGAGCTACATTATTCAAGGTAACGAACACGCAAAGGAATTGCAACATAAGCTTAAAGCTTGAAAATCGTTGGAAGCCCCGTGCACACAATCTATATGCTTGCAAATACATGTAGTTTAAATGATACTTGATAGGAGTTGGGGGGGGGGTATTTACAAAGACCGCATGGGAACATGAGGGGGAAAGAAGAAACAAATGCATGAGTGGTGCCTATTTGTCCTGTCGGACATTGACAAGAGAGAGCAAGAAAAAGTTTAAAGTGTCAAGTCATTATGAGCAAATTATACTGATTAAATTGATTAAGTTTCTCATAAATCCCATTCAAATGTCGATTTCAGGGGAAATATATATGATCACAGCAAGTTTAATAGTTAATAGTATCCAGGAGTTCAGCGTGAAGCTGATAATAGAATATGTTTGATCGACCTTTTGAAAGTAACTATTTTTTGTAAATTACGAACATGCTGAGGTAGCGCATTCCAGACATCAAGACCGCTATGTCTGACTCATTTATAGGCTAGTGCAGTACCAGGGTTCACTAAATGTATATCTGATGCTTGTCTCGTGGGATACGAGTGAACTGCACTGTTAAGTTGAAACATTGTCGAAAAAGAGACAGGTAATAGGTCTTGCTTAGAACGAAACATGAAGAGGGCAGTCTGTAGGAAATGTATATCATCTACTTTTAAACATGAGTGTTATCTATTATTTATGACATGGACACTTTTAAACAAATTGTAGATGCTTGTAGATTCCAAATTTTACCATGTGACAATCAATGTCATGTACATAACTAGGACACCGGTGTCCATGTTATGTACGTTACATCATATTGGGTCAATTAGCTAAGATTGGAGTCTGCTTCTCACCAATTTACTCATTATGTAAGTTTTATGATATAAAAACTTGTTTAGATGCAGAAACTAGTTCATAATGTGTAATTTTCATAGTGAATTGAAAGGTGTGTTCCGTACATAACCTGTCACGTACATAACTCGGTGTCCACTTTCAAGACCAATTTTGAAGGACACAATAGGTTTAAAATTTATAATTTAGGTTATAAGTGGTTTGCACTTAGGCATTAGCTGCCTGGTATTTGCCTTTTGTAAGAAAATATGATTATATTGACATAATAATATTCAATTGTTATGTACATAACCCTTGACACCAAGAAATTTAGTATATGAATTAACTGTAAAAATATTAAAAAGTACACTTCATGTTGCAGTGAATTCAATTTGAAGTAAAGATATTATATACATAAACATATGAATGGGAATATCATAAAGAATATGAACTGTTTTCCACAAGTTTTTTTCACTTAACAACTTCAAAGAATTGATGGACACCAAAAGTTATGTACGTGACATGCAATTTGCCTCAAGGCTGTTGGAAATTCAGAAGTGATGTAAATATGATAATATAATTTTAAGAGGAATTCAAAGTTTGACTGATGAAAATTGGTTTTGAAATAGTTGAGATGTCTATATGATCAAAGCAATCCTAATAAAAGGTGGGACTCGCCTTTTACAAGGATCGCTTTGTTTTACTTCGTTTTTTGACATCTCAGCCATTTCAAACCTAATTTTCATCAAATAAACTTTGAACTCCTCTTAAAATTGCATGCATTCTAACATTTCATGAAGTGGATTGTAATAAGTATTTCAAAAAAAAAAAAAAAAATTAAGAGCTGAATTTTGACCTCAACCAATATACCATCCCTTAAACTTCACAAAAGACTTTTATTTTGTGCAGTTTTTCATATTTCGATGAAAGCCATATGACCAACTGAATTGGAGAAATTTTATGAAAATCGCACACACAAGCAAAAAGTTTTACTTTTTGTATAGTTTCTAGTTCAAGTGCGATAGGAATTGATGATGATGTCAACTTCTCACACCAACCTCTGGTCTGTTCAACAAGATAATCATAAGTGTCTTGATATTTATTTCAATAACTTAGCAACACAGATCCTTGCCTTATAGTCTTTATGTTCTGTTATGACTACACTTGCATCAATTCGGTGAGAAGTTGTATTCCATAATTTTTTAGACATTTATTAATTTATTCTTTTTTTAAATGTATTTATTTGTTAACTTACGAAAGCATTTTTATTCATTTATTTATTCATCTATCTATTCATGCATTCATTCATTCATTCATTCATTCATTTTTTTTTCATTCATTCATTTAATCTCTCTTTATTGTGTGTGTGGTATCTACTGGAGATTTCTCTTCCATCGTGACTTCCAAATCTTCACAATTCCAAAACGTTCTTCTCTTTCTTCCGATTTCACTGAAACTTCAACAATTCTGGGGTTTTTAAATGATTGTATACCTTTCATGTCATCTAGAAAGAAAGAGTCATCTTACATTTTACAATCCCTCTGCACTATCCTGACAATATTGTGCGAAGTTATAAAGAAAACCTTAACTTGTTAACGCCGTACCAGAAATCGCGCGATATCCAACCATCTCTTTACGTCATCATTACCCAGCATGCCCCTTCTCACATCCTGTGACCTCTGACCCTCCCCTCCCTGTTTGCTGTTTGATGAGTCATCCGTGACTTCATTTCCTTTTCCCCTCTCTACGCAAAAAGGAAGAAAGTGGGAAAATTGTACACAGTGGCAGAAAGTCAGAGTGGATGTGCTTGGGAAACATTATGTTGTCACACTTAAAGGGAACGCAAACCCAAAGAGCAATGTGGACTGAGTGAAAGCAGCAATATTAGTAGATCACATCAGTGAAAGTTTGAGGAAAATCGGACAATCGATGCAATAGTCATGAAATTGTAAAGTTTTGGCGTTGGAACCACTGGACGAGGAGACTACTAGAGGCTATGACGTATGTGTGGACAACAATATACAGAAAATATAAAGAAAATTCCACAAATATTCACTTTTCTAGCATTATGAAAGAGCAATTTACTAACCGCTTTCAGAAAGCAGGGGTAATGATTGCTACTGCTATGTCAGTATCAAGTTGATGGAATATGTAATTTTCATGAAAAATGAATTTTTGTGGAATTCCCTGTATATTTTCTTTATATTGTTGTCCACTCATACGTCATAACCTCTTGTAGTCTACTCATCCAGCGGTTCCAACGCCAAAACTTTAAATATTCATAACTTTTGCATCGATTGTCCGATTTTCCTCAAACTTTCACTGATGTGTTCTACTGATATTGCTGCTTTCACTAAATCCACATTGCGCTTTGGGTTTGCGTTCCCTTTAACCTACATAAATACTCAAAATTATTGTGTCGATATCTGTAGCAGGTGCCTATTATAAAGCTCCATCAGTGTCCCTGATATCCATTCAATTGTATGTACAGTGGCGGTACTATACTGCTTTATAAAGTCCCCATAAGCATTCGATTGTTTGTTTATATTTTGTTTGTTTGTTTGTTTGTTTTGTTTGTTTTTAGTCTGATTTCTTCGTATTGTCATGTCTGGCATTCACAAAGAGTGGCTATGACCTTGAGAAGTTTATCTGAAGTGGGGTAGTACCAAAATTGATCAAAATTATTCATGAGAAACTGAGACTAATGATGTTCTAGTAAATCTTTCTATAGTACTATGACAGAGGATCAGAAATATCACTCTCAGCAAAACTTGTAGCTATTTTCTTTTTTTCCTCGGGGGATTATCTTTAACTTCCAAGGAGACTTTCGAGGCCTCATGAATTGGGACATGTTTGTAATAGCACGGTTAATACAACAACAACAACAACAACAACAACAACAATAATAATAATACTAACAACAAGAAACAAACAAACAAATAACTGACAGTTGAGGGTTGTTGTGTCGTTTCAATTTGAGGACATTGCCTCGTGTTTAAGAATATCTTAATTGAATCGCCGTCATTATCCCTGCTCGACATCCCACCCCCCCCCCCCCGCTCCTCCCCACCGCTTGCCCACAGTGCATTCTGTCGCCACAAACAATAACCAGAAAACGGAAATGAATGATCAGGCACTCGACTTGCTCCTTGCCGTGATTCACTCGCCCCAAATTTGCGTCCGCTCTTCAAAACTTCCTTTTCTCCTTCACATTTTAGCCAAGACGGTCGGTGGCCATTTCATCGAGAAGTCGGTCTATTTTCAACTTTTTCACATAAAGATTAGCCGACTTGTGTATATTGTGATCAACTTTTTGCAACAACGTATATTCATAAAAACACATAGGCTTTAAATTGCAGGGAGTAGAATATTTTTATTTCATTAATTATTTATTCATAAATCTTTTTTTCATCATTGGAATTGTTACAGTTGTTGAGAAAAGCCTATGAACGAAATGCTAAATTTCTTGCCTTTAGTTGTTGCATTGGCAAGGGACGTTGAGTGGGACGCTGAACAATAGTGTTATATCATTGGGAAGAGCAATCCTTAAACTTTCACTGGGTGCCTCAACACTTTTCTAAGAATTATGACTAAAGGAACTCGACTTTTCATCATGTTTACATGAAGTGAGGCTTTCTTAAACGCTTATGTTAATCCGTGTCATTGATTTGGGCGTCATCGGCTCGCCATCTCTCCCTCTCTGTTTTGTTGTTTTTGTTCCTGATTTTTCTCTCCACATGTAGAAAGACATTCACCAAGCTTGTGGATCTTATACAAGGACTATACCCATAGAACGAAACTCGTCACCCTCCGAGGCGGGCGTGTAGCAAATCCATATGAACCCACGCAGGAAAGTTCCGTGGGATATTGGCGAATATAATATCTGCACCTTGAGAACACACTTGTGCTGTGCTGTGAGCTGACACTTTTTCAATCGATCGAACCAATGTTTAGGCCGAAGGATATCTATCCAACCAATCACTTGAGCATTGTGACTATGAATACAATATTAACGAAGCTGTGATTACAGTCTTTCCATTGTTTTCTGGACGAAGTCTTCCGATTTGTGCGACTTGGCTTTGTTCCTGGAGACAGCCCCCTTACGTGTTGTGCTAACGGAGTGCAGTTTAGCTCCCGACGCGTCAAAAACTTAGGAGTGCAAACTCGAATTTGCGCTCTAGCTTTTAGCTCAGTCGCAGTTCGCTGGGGAACTCCGTCACCAAAAGTCTGTGGCGTTTTGAACCCGCTGAGGACCAACAATTCTTTCTTTCGGGACGAACAAGAAGGGAACACATCAGACAAGATGGGCTGCATGTACATGGTTCAGATGATAATGGAGATAAGTCTCCTCCTTGTGGCATTTTTGGCTGGAATAACGGCCGCCATCGCCATCGGCATCGTGAGAGTAAGTATACCTCATAATTGACATATTGATACATTGAATATCCCTGCGTTGCTCTATATGATATGACTGTGTAAAAGGGCTAAACACCAAGACAAATAAAGTGAGGAAATCGAAAGAAATTTTTGTCTCGGTTTAAATAAAGGCACAACGATAATAACAGAAGAGGGGAGAAGGGAGGCGTGTTTATCCTGTAAGCTGAAGTCATGTTATCGAAAACACTTAATTCCATCATTGTTCAAAATGACTTGCGGTAGTAGCGTCTGAATAGTATATTTTCCGCAACAACCTGAAAATCGTGGAAATATGATGAAATGAATGCTACAAAACGTTATGTCGATAACTATAAATGCTTATTTAGACGTCATGTACAAGAAAAATATCTTATGTGTTAGAATTTGGATATGGTCTGGGTTAGAGGGTTTCTGAAAGCCCCTCCTTGATCAGTGTTGATATCCCGGTATCCCCTCCTTTATATGTTAATGCATACGAGTGTGTTTGTGTGTGTGCGTATGTGGGAGCATGTCTGATGGTGAATGAAGATAGAGAGAGAGAGAGAGACAGACAGACAGACAGACAGACAGACAGACAGACAGACAGACAGACAGACAGACAGAAAGACCGAAAGAGAAAGGAAAGGGGTTACTTAATCAAAATGAGGAATGTGATTGATGAGTTTTTATTCCCATATTGCAATTCAAGACGGCCTCGATTTGAAACGTAGGTAAAGAAGCAGATCGTGCATGCAGTTTGACACGCATTTTTTTATCATAAGAGTATTTGCACGTCAGTAAATAATACCAATAATTTTACCAAATGAAACCAAAAGAATGTAACAAAGATACGATGTGCCCTGCAATAATGGTTTATGAATTAAAGAGCTGCATTAATGCAAAACATAATTAGGACCCTCCGCTGTGGAATGAAACCACCTCCCAGTGTATTTCGAACAAACTTTCTATAAAAAGAAACGAAATCCAGAAAGGAGAAATATGAAACAAGCTGATCGTGATGACTAAGACAAACACGAAGAAGAACAAGAGGAGGAAGAAGACGACAACGACGACGACGACGACGAAGAAGAAGAAGAAGAAGAAGAAGAAGAAGAAGAAGAAGACCAATCTGAAAGCCCATTTTGGCTTCACGATATCAGACCGTACGTCACTATATAACAGCAAGCAGGGGGTATTATAGGGATAGACAGGTACTTTCAATAAAGCGACCTCGCACCCCACCCCCCTCCCCCCCCCCCCCGGGCCACCCGACCCATGTACGTCATGCGGTGTATGGTGTTGCTATGACACACACTGCTCACATCAAACCTGTGACATGATTAATCAACTTCCTATAGTCTGGCTGTCGAATTCTGTTCCTTTCACTCTCTCCTGTATACACTGGTATAGCGGCAGTGTAACTTTGGATTCATCTTTTCCATATTATTATTTTGCTTCTTTGTTTTTTACGTAGCCTTTATTTTGGAAATAGAAAAGCCATTCTTGGCATGAATACATAGATAGCTACACTACCATTTTAGATACGCGTTTTGTGTTGGTTTAGCGTTTGTTGTCACACAAAGTATTCGGCCTTTTATGGTGTTCGAATAGTATCATTAAAGGGATAGTACAGTTTTGGTGGAGATGAGAATTGGGTTTTTAACTTTTTGAGAGATACCAAGAAATCACTTACGATATAGTACAGAACATACCATTTTAAGAGGAATTCAAAGTTTATTTGACGAAAATCGGGTTTGGAATGACTGAAACATTCAAAAACAAAGGAAAACAAAGCGATCGTAATAAAGTGTGGGTCCCACACTTTATTAGAATCACTCTTTTTTTGATATCTCAGCCATTTCAAAACCAATTTTCACCGAATAAACGTTGAATTCCTCATAGAATTACATGCTCTTTCACATTTTATAAGAGGTTTCTCATTATCTCAACAAAAAATGTTAGAAACCTGAAATCAGGTCTCAAACATAACTGTACAATCCCTTTAAACCTTCAAGGAAAGATTAACTGTGAAGTGCAAGAATCTCTTGATGTAACACTTTCATCGAACAACGATGATGTGTTAATTCTTTTCTGTTTCTTTCTGACTTCGTAACTACATTCATCTTTTCATACTTTTTTTTTATATCTCGTACCTTACAATAACATGCGTGATTCATACATAAGATTAAGCAGAGGAGAGATTGTATGTATATATATATATATATATATATATATATATATATATATATATATACATAGACCTATTCTTATGATCTTTTTACTACACCTTATTTCGATGCCGCGAAATATTCTTGAGACACAAGGGGCCCTCTACATCCAGAGGTGACGTACACCGTCAAATTTTGGCATCATTCCGTATAGGGCTGGTATATCAGTGAGAGTCGATTCTAACCACCACTTCCGATTCAGAAATTCACCTTTGACCTTTCTAAAATCTTCTCGCGGCGGGATCTTATTTTAATGCACACTGATAGGTCCACATAAGAATTATGTATTTTGCATAGTTATCAGCTTTCTTGTTTGTTTGCGACATGTGAAAACATTTGTAGGTAGAATCTACAAGTTATCGTTGGAATAATTTTTGATTTCATACTGACACTGATGAACGAGAAATCAAATATCAATTTTTTCTAAATCGTGGAATTGAATTGAAGTCACTTAATAGATATAAGAACCCCCATATATACACATTCGTGAATCTTAAAAGGTTACTAAATGTTGTCTTGCGCAAAAATTCGCTCTTAAATAGCGTGAAGGTTTACGTTTAGACTGATGTTGGAAGGTTTAAGTGGTTTCTGTCCATTCATTACATTTTCTTTCATCTTTCTTTATTGGTGTTTTGTGATGTATGGCTTGTTTGGCGTGTGTTTAGGGGATATTTTTAAAACAATATATTCACATAACGTGCATGGTCTCTTCTGCCGGAACATCAGAACAAAATTAATAGTAAAGTCTTCGGCATTAGATTACTCTTCATTTGGAAACGTTTATTGAAATAAATGTTATTCGTCGATTAAAAAAAAAAAATATGATAATAACAATATACTTTTGGTGAGAATACCCTAGTATAGTAAGAGTAAAATACCTTGTTTCAGTTGACTTTCCCCTTGACAAACAATCATTTACAAACAATGCTTAGTCACTGAACTGAGGTCCTATTGGTAAAATGCGATGTAAGGATGTTTTTGTTTCTTTGTTTTTTTAATCTACAGATTACAAAATCAACAGTTAATTCTTCGCAGATGCTCTGATATCCGGAGGCCTATTGTGCAAAAACATCTCGAACTAATTACTGGCAAATTTTGTTGTCAACTGTATGGCATTGTTAAAATAGCTGTTAATTGAAATGGGAGGGGCCTTGAAAAAAAGAGTATCAGTCTTGTAATGCCATTTCAAGTCACAATAGCTATGTATGCGAACAAATTTATAACGGAATGAGCGCAAAGAATCACGAAGCGAAACAATGTAAGGATATACATGCTTAAAGATAATTACAAGTGTTTCGTAAAGGCACCGTGTTGTACAATGTACATCTACAATTCGACGTGGCTATGTTATTTTCCATCTTGGAGGTAAAAATATGGACATGAATGTTATTAGCGGTGTATCTCCTCCCAAATAGTATTCACTTCGTCAGAAGCTGGAACACGTGTTTACAAGTAATATTGGATTTATGATACAATATAAATATTTATGACCTTGACGATGATTTTTTTTTTTGCGACAAATTAAATATTTGAATCTAATATCCGGATATGTATACAAAGTTCCTTTCAGCAACCGTGTGGGATTAATACGAACAATAACGTTTCCATAATTTTGTTGTAAAAAGTCAATTTCTGTATTATTCTGATATTGCGGGTTTGCGGGTGAAGATTATGATAAAAAAAGGCATGCAGAAAATTCTGCTTTTATGCAAAATAAAAGAAAACATTACGCTGTGAGGGCATGTGTTCATGGGAAAAGAGTATAATATTTTGTGTTCATGGGAAAAGAGTATAGTATTTTGTGTTCATAAGAAAAAAGTATAGTATTTTAACTTGTCAATATTATCATTCAGCTGTCCTTATAACATGGATTCGTCAGAACATTACTTGAATTGTATGGAATTGAGTTGAACTGAATTGAATTGGATTGGATTGAATTGAACTGGATTGAATTGAATATAACTTGTCAATATATTCCACTGTCCTTATAACATGGATTCGTCAGAACATGACTTGATCAGGTGTTTGTCCATATCATCTTTTTAGAAGCTACAAGAAGACAGACTTTGTCTTTTCTTTCTTTATTTCTATGGTTTCTCCGATTCATTTAAAGTGCGTCGATATAGGGAACTGTCCGCCCTCGAGTTTTGCACGTTTCCCCTTCAGTAGATTTAAGGGAGCTCCACCCAAATAATTCTTACCTTTGACCTTAAAGCTTCACCCGATCCTGAATCAAATCTCTCTCCTGTTTTTCCTCCTGTCTGTCTCCTTCTCTCTCTCTCTCCCTCTCTGAAATGACGAACGGATTATATAGAGCAGTTGATGTTTCGTCAGAACAGGACACAGAACAAAGAATAATGGAAATAAGTTTTGCATAAGTTCCCATGGACGTAGTTTAAGCACACATTCTTATGCAACTAAAAAAGTAAATTAATGTTTTGTTTTCTTTTGCTTCGTTTTGGCCAACGCAGCCTAAAGTAAATTACTTCAAGAGATAATTCACATACAGAGCTGCAGCAAATAATTATTAGACGGTATCTCTTGGTTTTAATACGACAGCTTTCTTCGTTCCCCTCTTTTTAAGTTTAACCCTATAAAGCCCAAGGGGGGGGGGGGGGGGGCACATCGTGCCCCCCTACCATATCTTCGTTTGCCACTCCTACACCCTTTACGCGATTTCAACCAAATTTGGTGACTTTTCCTAAAATCTTATTGCGAACATTTTGATATACAATTTAGCTATGTCCGATATTGCTGGTTGCCATGGCAACCGTAAACTGACAACCATGTCAGTCAGATTTTGAATGATTTTCTGTTCCAATTTCACTTAACAATATAATAATGGATGAAATGGGGGTTTTCTTGGCTGTAATTTGCTGAAGGACCAAAATGTGAATTAATTATGGTTGTGAATTACCCTGAAATGGTCTTCTTATTATTTCCTTTATTTTTTTATATGACATAGGCATCAAACAATAGATATAATAGAAATAATCGAAAATACAGCATTTTCCAAAGACTACCCTTTTATTTTGTGTTATCTTCACACAAGCTTTGCCTGTAATATCATTTTTTTAATCATATTATCAATCTGCAAACTCAAAATTTCAATATTTTGGAAATATGAAATATGATACCAATATTATGTACCCATTCCAAGCAATACATCATAGGTTTCATATATTTCTTTATATTGTAACGAGTAGCGCCCCCACGTGTTGACCTTGAGAAATTTCAACCATAACAAATAGTGAAGGTTGACTTGCTTTTCCTTTTTGGTAAATATGAAAATGATTGATATGAAATAAAAACATATATACTGGGATAAAGAAATAAAAAGAAAATACATGATTTTAGCGTATTTCCTATGTATTTCTGTATATTTTGGTAAATAGCGCCCTCAGTGGATGACCTTGAGAAATTTCAAATGTTGGGCCATGTAGAGTATGAGTTGCTTTACCCATGTGCCAAATATGACGGTCATACATCATATAATAAAGAAGTTATATAGGGGGGGGCACAATGTGCCCCCCCCCCCCCCCCCCCCTTGGGCCTGGAAGGGGTCAAAATAGCTTGGGCTTTATAGGGTTAATTTGAACAGAAGTGAAATCTCTTCAATGTGTGTTCATATATTTTGGATTCGTCTTGTCATGGCTTACGTCAACCCTGCTAACAATAATCAATTATGCAATTCATGCAATCTCATACTATTGTACCGTTCTATGCTTTGATTGTAATGATATGATATATCCTAATTATCACTCCATTTATTCTATGTGTGAAATTACCTTTTGTAAATCAGAGCCTCATGAAAGACCAGGAACCCATGTCAGAAAAAGTTGATACGGTAGCAACTCTTGATGGAATGACAATTGTCATGATAATGACAAGAATCCCTGTTCCTGATTGGCTGTTGCTATTGGAAGTTGCCATTCCAGCAGGAGTTGCCATCCTAACATTTTTATGAAATGGGACCCAGAAGTGACAATCATAGTAATATGGGGAAAAAGATAAGCTTTAAATTCTTATAACTTGCATCTATTATGTTATGTCCAATTCCAGCTTCCAGGGCCACATACATACCCAAGAAGAATACGTGGTGCACCGTTAAGCCTTCTACCACCCAACGAACCGTCAGGGAAACCTTCAATAATCTAAACCTCTATACCGCTATGTTTGTTCAATATTTTTCCATTCATTTGAGTCAACTTCAACAAACTGGAATGACATTCATTTCACTTTAAGCGCACCATGTTACAATCGTGTGTCTCGAGATAGCGTCTCTCTGCGCAGCCCCATGATCCGTGACTCAGGCGAACGAGGATAGAAACCATATACAGTAACACATGATGCACCTTCACCTGGCTCGGATTTCTGATTTGGCGGACTTAGATATGCGATGACCTCCCCATAGAATCATCAGATCAGACCCGCATTCCAAAGCTACGTGACCCCCCCCCCCCTTTTCCCCCCTTTAATCAGTAAAAACTACGAAAGAAATTATAATTAAATGAGTTTAGACTCTATGCCATTCACCCATGGTTTAATGATTAAGATCTCATTATCTTAACCTTAGAGCCATTACATCCTTATTGTGAGTATTTTGGTGACCATTGTTTCTGACGTCCTTGTATAAAAAAACGCAATAGAAACTATGTCAGTGATAAACCTGATCTTCAGAATGATGACTGAATAGTACTGTTCCATCCATGGTGAAATTAACTGTGATGATTCTGTCTGAAGGTCTGATACGAAGTAAAATATATTATGTATTATATATTATGTTCAACAAACTGTTGAGTTATTTTGATATTGAATTTTTGAAATTGAAATTGAATTGAAATTGAATTGACATTGACCATAACCTCTTCATTGCACAGTCTGACAGTGATGACAACAAGACAGGAGGTATACCGCTACTTGTGAAACTACAGTACTATAGTAGCAAATGACAACTGCAAATCCACAGCTTCCACACGTTTTTATGCTGACATTCTTGTTCTTTCGCCTTTTCTTGTGTTTTGTTATCTGATGCTATTACGTAGACGACTTCTACTACCCCCCCCCCCAAAAAAAAAGAAATACATAAATAAACCTGCCACAATTCACAACTCAATCCACTACACCTGAAAAACAGAGCTGGAATTATGAATTAGTTTAAAACGGACTTCGAAATGCAGAAGAGCTCAGAAACTCTGAAAGTGTCAATGAAAATTTTAATGCTAAGACACATGCACATGATAATGTTCACGCATTTTAGAAGATAATTAATAGGCCTACACTGAAGAGATCGGGATAAATTGACAGAGTTGATAGGAACTAATCACTCTATAATTATACGTATTCATAAAATGCTGTATCGTACTGACGTATAATGGTGGAGGATTAATCTCATTATATACTATTTATGGCTTCAGTTGGAGTCTCCGTGATTTCCTCTTGACCGAAAGGAAGGGTGTTAAGAGAAGCCAGTGAATGAGACAGTGTTAAACTGGTCACCGAAGAATAAACTGGGCAGTGGGTGGTGCTGATGGAGGTTGTGGTGTGTGCATTGGCGGGGAAGTATAACTGGTACATTATTTAGCAAAACACATACACCGAATGCAGAACATAATGTTCCATTCATTCCCTCGCCGTATTGGCTAAGCAAATAAGAGATACATATTTTTTTTTCAATATTCAGTGAAATTACAGTTGTTTGAAATTTAGATAATTCAGGAAAATTGTCCATCACCCACTGAAGTGTTTGTACACTGTAGTTTAAGCTAATACCTATATATAACTACTGTTCAAAGAAAACATATGGCGAAAGACTGAATGCTCGCAAAAAAGAAAGAAAGGCACTCTTCAAGAGTGTTGTCACTCTGATGAAAGCTTTGCCTAGTATCATGTGGTTTATACGAAATGAAAATGAACTTACGTTTGTCCTTTTAATGTCCCATCTTTGAACGTTGTGTGGATAAAAGTCTGCAACATTATTTGGGCTGATATAAAATTTTCTTGAGAGATAAACCCCCTTAGAGACAAAGTGATATCGAAGAATGGGATAACTACCACGGGTGACCACCTGCAGCTATGGAAAAATATCAACAGATGAAAATTCGTATGGTTATCATTCTGTGAAATGCTGTTCATTGTAACATTTTCTTGATAAATTTGGATTGTAAGTAGAAAAGTGATTAGCACGTACGTTTTACTTATCGGCAACCATCCCCAGCAACCAACCGGCGGGTATACGGAAAAATTCTAACACAATAAACTTTTGACACCAAAAAAAAAAAAAAAAAAAAAAAATTGACATTTGAAACTATGGAATTTTTATATCCCGAAACATTTTACGCCACATCTAAGGGGATGGGAAAATTAGTGACCATAAAACCTATCAATTGTCCTGATACAGTTCTAGATTTGCATTTCAGAGGCAACCGTGGGTGTAATTCTCTCAAAATGATTGCTCTGTAAATTAATCAGCGGCACACACCGATGACAGATACTACTTTGCTGTGATCTATTGCCACTGGTTATGCCAAGTGTATAGCTCTTCAAAAGGGCGTTGGCATTATCTACGTAGAACAGGTTATCAGTAGCAAATAACACATTGCGACTGTTGTTTGTACCCTACATATTCAAGCACAAGCTGACATTTACATTCTCATGCACTCAGGTTCTATTCAGCGATCCTACGCGGGGTCTGTTGTCAGTATACACATAGCGCATTACAACTTGACACTTTAACAGACGGGAAATTGATTAATTAAGAATCCACTGCTCCCCATTTTCGCCGTCACCATCACATGACAAAGAAGAGTATCCAACGTCACACTGTTTCTCTGCCAGAGGATGGTTTTCCTGTTGCTATTATTACTTCCATCCATGACGCATGAAGTACGTATAGTCCTTACATGAGATACATTCAGGCAAGTTTGTGTATGTAAGACCAGCGGGTAAAATGGTAGAGGTACAGTGGAGAAAGTGCGGCAAAGGTAGAATAGAACATGCATCAAAGTTGATCTTTGCCGAACAGTACAGCTGCCTAATAGCAGCATGACAAATCAAAGCAAGAAATTATTAAGCAGAGGGGTGAAGATATGAGATATGAGTTTTCTTCAATTATTGTCTACCCTCGATCTCTCCTCTTTGGACAGAGGGCAGACAAATTCATACAAAACTCATACCTCAGCATTAAAAACGTTTCCCTTCTTAATTCTTTAAGGAAGGAAGGAAGTGTAAATTGATTGCAGTGTCTTATCAATTCAATCTGACGCCATACCAGAGTAACATGGAACTAAGCGATTTTGTATTGTAGTGCTCATACAGGGCAGAATACCGTCATTTTCAAACGAAGACAATATATCGTGTATGCTTTAACTCCTTAATTCAGAAGGTCTTTGATCAAAAGATCCTGAAGATTAAAAATAAAAAAGAAAATGCATCTTTTGAAACAGATTAATTTCATTCGCCTTTTACTCTTACGTGTAGGAAGCGAACACAAGTTTTCTTGTGCCCTCAGGTGAAGACAGTAAAAAATCGTCATAAATCATTAAAAAATTCAGTAAATCAGATTTATGTAAGATATTCAATAAAAGTACACATTCAATCGATGTAAGACATCACTCCGTAAATAAATTCTCGACGTATCGATGACGTCAAATATCACAGTGATATTTTTGTAGTGATTATTACGTCACTGACAACACCAGCTAAAGTATTTTCTTGTTCAGTTTTACATCAGCACTGGTGGAAAAATGTAAACATGATACAGTTGAGCTTTTTAATTTTCAGTTTATTCTTACGTGAACAATAACAGAAATGCAATCTCCAGAAACAAAAACAAATGCACTTTTTGCGCAAAGATGCTCGGCGTATGTGTGCATTTCCTTATTTCATTCATTTCAAGGTCATTTCGAGAACTGTTAAGATAATCATCATGTTTGTGCCGTGTGACTGTACATTTTTTGCGTCATTAATGAATGAGACGTAATTTTTTTTTCTCTCTCTCGCTATCTATCTCTTTATTTTTTGTACCGCTCTTCAGGACGACTTTCGTGGTGACTGTCTCATCTACGCACAGGTTCAATACGACACACCTAACTCCTTCTCTGTACACGCTAACGGAACTGGCCCAAAATGCGACTTCGCTCTCGCTGCACAGGTAAGTTAACTGAACCCCCCCCCCCCAATCTATCTATCTATCTATCTATCTATCTATCTGCCTTACTTCCTTTCTATACCTGAATCACTCTGTCCATTTTTACTATGTATCTATCTGTCTATCTATTGGTCTATCCATCTATCTATCTATCTATCTATCTATCTATCTATCTATATAATTATATATGAAGAGTTTGTTTGCAAAAACCGATAAGTCCATATTTGCCAAATGGAGATATTTGCGATTAAAGGTCAAGAAAAATAAAGAGAATAACAAGACAAATTTTGCTCTTTTGACCATAACTTTCAAAATGTACCGTTACATGTAGTGACCGATATATCATTTTTTTGTACTTTATGACAGAGACCGTACTTAAAAATCTTCAAAAATGGACTTATCGGTTTTTGCGAACAAACTCTTCATATATCTTTCTTTCTTTCTCTTCAACCTGTATGTCTTTCACTTTTTCTCTCTCCATAGTTACAAACTGTGTAACCCTATAACATGAATAATCAAATTACGCACCGATGTACTTTATACATATAAAGTGGACGCACTGTCATGACTGTTATTCATGTAAAGGTCACTCTAAGCAAAAATATCCAAACGTGAAATAATGGTTTACTGTAAAGTTTGACATGAAGTGTCCCACGTTTTTGCTGAGATGCAAAACATTGCAAATCATCAATTTCGATGTGTGTGAATTTTGATATAGGGCAAGTGTTTTATTTCACTGAGAATTCTGTTATTCCAACGACATGTGCCTGATATACTGCTGTATTACCAAACAACCATTTCTTAGCGGTAGTAGTAATTTCAGCTTATGTAGTTTACAGGGCAGACCCCTGCATTAGTTGCTTGCATTGGGGAGCCAGCGTCCGGGCAAGCTGCCAGTAAGTGCCTCGGTGCGGGTTCATCGTTGCTGGGTGACGTAAGGAGGAGAAAGCAGCGGAAGGGATGAGAAATGAGGGGGGGGGGGGCTGGAATAAGGGAGGGGGTAGCGTGAGAGGGAGGGAGGGAGTTCATTACATCACGCATGATGACGAAATCGCTTAAAACTTTTTTTTTTTTCAGCTGAGATCACAAAATCATGATCTTCCCAGAATGGCAACTATTCGAGATTGGAGTATATACGAATGATACAGAAATACTGAGCGTGTATGATCTAAAAACGTTTTTGTTTCTGTAGTTGAAAAACCTCAAACATGGAGTAGCCCCCCCCCCCCCACAAAAAAAAGAAAAAGAAAAACACACAGTGTACATTTTTGCAAAATTATTAGTGTTGATTTTTAAGCGGTTTCCCCGACAGCATGTCTTTATACATTAGGCCTACGTTTCCTCTAAGGCACGCTACTTAATTCATTATCAAGATTATTGGTCATCAGCGTATGAGCTTATTGGCAAAAAGAGACGTGGGTACCATAATGTCAACATGAGGTGAATTAATGTCTGTCATTATAGCTGTTTTTATTGTCCTTGTGGTTTTTGTCTTTGGTGTTGTTGTTGAAATAAAGCATAGCAGCGCCCGTCTTTGAATGTTAAAAACCGGCATGATCCATTTGGAAATCGTAACAATATCCGCAATGTCTCGTTTACATTCCAGGTCATCATTTCACTGCTGGGATTTCTGTACGCCCTCTACAAAATCATCGTCTTCTTTACGCGGAGATTTGACATGTAAGTATCCGGGGACTTGTGGGCTGGACCAGCGGCTGGTTTCGAGGCTGGCAGCTGGCACAAAACCAAGCTAAGGAACGGTGCCAAAAGCCTCTAACACTGCCTCATATGGGAAAAGAGAGAAATAGGTACAGCTGAGCACGCGAGGGATCGAATTATAGAAGGATGACCTTTTTGAAAGACAGAACTTATTCTTGTTTAATTTAAGCCCCCTACATTGTACACAGAAAGTTCTGTCTAACGTTGGCTTTTCCGAGATTTTTTCGATGTTAAGTTTGGAACAAATTTCAACCGATTTTGCTGTGAAAAAGAATGGAATCGGTGTCTACAGTGGTTTTCCTGAAGAGAGTTTTTTTTTTTTTTTTTTTTTTTTGCTTGTCCTAATTATGGTTTCCCCCTACTTTTGTTGCTTGTTTTTATATGTTTTAGGGGGATTAAAAACGTTAGATATGCACAATTTACATAATAACAGAAATTTAGGGACACTATGTTTACATACCAGGTATTCAAAAATGTATGGCACATGAGTTTCACAGTCTGTCGGAAAACATGAACTCCCTTCCAATGACATTCTACGGACTATAATTTTAGCGTTAGCACTAACTGTCTTTAAGAAACAGCTTAAGATACCCCTTACTACATGATTTTACGTCTGAGTATTCAAAGCGATACGTCGCACTATTAAATAAAGTGTGTTTTTATACTTCAGTATATTTCTTAAGTATAGTGCTAAACTGCAGAATGCTTTTTGTGGTTTTTCTTTTTCACCGTATCAATGGTATATCCATAAATTTCATTCATCATACTTTGTACCGTTGACATTATATTTACTTACATCTTATGTGAAAACAAAAATATTCACAAGTTTTGTTGGAGATGGGAAAATGAAGTGAATGAAAGAATGAAACTGTATCTTACGATTCCTCCTTCTTCTTTCCGTTTCCTACTTTTCCTTCCCTTTTCTCTTCTCTTTCTCCGTTATCATCGTCTTCTCCTTCTCCTTTACTCTTCATCTTCTTCTATTTCCTCCTCTTCATCATCCCCCTCCCCATCTTCCTCATCGTCGCATGTTCTTCCGCATCCTCCTCCTCCTCCTCCTCCTCCTCCTCCAGCCCTGCTCTTCGTCTGATCATCCTCCCGGTCTACTGTATCATGTGCTTCATCTCTCTGATCGAGGCCTGCCTGGTGACGGTGGGCTTCACCTTCTTCTGCAAGCAGCTGACCCAGACACCCATCAGGAGCATCGAGGTCGAGTAAGTCAAAGGGGGGCAATTCCGCTCCATCTTGAAGGGGTAAAAGAAACAAAAGTTAAAGACCAGAAAGAGGAACAATGGGAACATTCCAAACATAAAAAAGAATGGGAAAGTTTATTTTCTTTTTACATATCGTTTTTGTCATGAAATACAAAATGAAGAATTGAAGAGTTTGTTTGCAAAAACCAATAAGTCCATATTTGCCAAATGGAGATATTTGCGATCAAAGGTCAGGAAAAATAAGGAGAATAAAAAGAAATTTTGTGCCTCTTTTGACCATAACTTCGAAAATGTACCTTTATAATGTAGTGACCAATATCTCATTTAAAAGGTATTATTTTGTACTCTATGACAGAGATCATACTTCAGAATCTTCAAAAATGGACTTATCGGTTTTTGCGAACAAACTCTTCAATTGTTAAATTCGATTGGTTCTTAATGCTAATCTGAATTATTTTCTAATCTGTCTGAAAAAAAAAAGAGTAAAGAAAAAATAATCACAAGCAGCAAACTCATTCTGTGCAACAGATATGATGAAGGCCATGGCAGCTCACAGTTCGTATCATCGTTACGAATACATTGGAAACGGGCGAAAAAGTGTTACGATTAGACAGCATATAGTAAAACTCGACATTAAAGGGCCGGTAGCGTGGTATATTTATGAAGGGAGGTTGGCCCAGCTCGGAAAACATTCGACAACCCCATAACGACTCGGGTACAGCTTATGTCATAGTCACTGATCTCTGATGTCAAAGTCAGTACGCACACAGCCAAAGAATCGAGTCGACCGTTACCAATGAACGTACGCTTCAATGCACATATTTGCTGATTCGTAGGTGCTATGCCTGGTTTTCAAATGTACGACTGTGGGCAGCGAATGAATCGGGCCATCCATGTACCCCCATGCTACAGTGCCTTTAATCAAACGTTAATAAAAATATAGATTTATGATAGAGAGAGAGAGGGGGGGCGGGTATACAGATCGACAATCAGAAAGAAATGATGCAAAGAATTGAATCAATGGAATTTGATGATTAACAAAAATGAAAACAAAGTTAATGCGAGAAAACAAAAAACAAAAACTTAAACATAGCAATACATGCATAGATAATTATGATATATGGTAAAGAGATATGATAAAGAGAGACAGATGGAAGAGAAAAATACAGAGAAAAAGAGAGAGAAGGAGAGAGGGACAGATAGAAATGGAGGAGAGAAATGCCTAGCCAGACAGATAAAGACAGACGGATAGACAGAGAATATTAGTTCTTTTTTTTATCTCATTCTTATACCGTCATTGGTTCTCTCCTGCCACCAGATGCAGCCGATTCCAGAATGCGCAGTGGAACGTGTATCAAGGGAAAAACTTCTACGTGAGGCTCAACCTAGCATGCGTAAGTTACACGAAACACGGA
Organism: Diadema setosum; assembly: GCF_964275005.1. Classification (NCBI taxonomy): domain Eukaryota; kingdom Metazoa; phylum Echinodermata; class Echinoidea; order Diadematoida; family Diadematidae; genus Diadema; species Diadema setosum. The sequence goes on from NC_092694.1 coordinate 16,704,911, forward strand.
CACATGAATAGACAAAAAAGAAAGAAAGAAAGCAACAATATTATATTATATCATGTATAATATATCATAATTATACACTTTTTGTAATGTGATATAATATCTTGAATTATGGAGACAATGAATAACCTGTTGGGGTAAACAAACAACAATATATTATGTTATTTATATCTTTAGAAGAATGCAAGAATAGGTACTAGTCTATGAACTAGACTCTAGTTTACCAAGTCTCCTCTTCATTAGTTTACATCAATTCTTATACGGAGTTAAACATACGGAGTTAAACATACGGTACTTAAACATAAAAAAAAACATAAAAAATAGCCTTAACATAAAACTGTCAACGAAAATGAGACACACTGTGCATGAAATCGAACATTGCTGTGGCGTTATCTCAGAATGACAGTTATCCTATACCAAACACATCGCAGTTCGTAATTTGGCTGATAAGGGCCCATATTTCGGGCGGCTGCCAGCTTACCGCGTTTCTAAGAGACGCGTGGTGTCCACGTGACATTTGCTGTGGTCGCCGACCCCCTGCCAAATGTGTCGATCATTTTACTACACCGCCGTTATTATGCTTGTTTATTACCCCCAGTAACTGAATATTATGAGCTTTACACGGAGTAAACATTTCAGTGATATTCCCTAGCTCCGTGATGCCCATTTAGGGCCAGCCTTCATCGATTGATATTGCGATAAGTGAATATCGGACGAATATCAAACAAAGAATCGTGGATAAACACCTTAATGCCAAAGGGTGCAGGCACATACGAGGTAACGAATGGACGACTTAATGTCGGTAATGTCGGAGAAGACTGTCATTAAGCTTTTTGCCCCGTATTTCAATGAATAGAAACGCAAATGATTGAGCATTGTCATAGTGAAGTGCTCGTCTGTTTCAGTGTATGAAATGTAGCAAGGCAAATACACGGAAGGGAAAACTATTATCTGAGGGGTGAATAAAAATCTATATAATTTTTTTTTCGTTTTGTTTTACCAGTACTTACGAATGTATTTACGAAATTCTATGATATTTGAGTTATGAATGAACGTTTTGTCTGTATAATTACTAACGAACTTATTTCTGTCTACTTTAATAATAACACATATCAGGATTGTTTGCATTTATTCTGATTCTCAAGTCAAAACAAAATAAAATTACGTTGTAAAGAAGAAAGCACATCTCATAACTAGATAAAAGAGCAATAAAACCGTCACGTACAATCTAATGTATTTTTTTTTTTTTGCAGCATTGATTATCATAGAAACATTTATGGTTGTTTAAATCATACAAGGCAGTGCACTTGATTCAGCCATGGCTTGTGAATATACTCGATTATTGTCAGTACTATATATATATATATATATATATATATATATATATATATATATATACATATACATATATATATATATGTTACATATATATATATGTGTATATATATAGATATAGATATATATATATATAACACGAAGAATCAAGAAATAAACTAGTAATGCATTATTTCGCTAATAAAGATGAGTTTATTGTACTCTAATTTTCGGTGGCCTCCACCTTCTTCAGGAGTCTCGATTTGAGTACAATAAACTCATTTTTTATTGGGGAAATAATGCATTACTATAGTTTATTTCTTGATTCTTCGTTATATTGGAGCCAGTACGTGAATTCGCAACATATGTTTGGGACATAGATATTATATATATATATATATATATATATATATATATATATAGAGAGAGAGAGAGAGAGAGAGAGAGAGAGAGAGATATAGATATATATAGATAACATGTATATAATTTGTATTTCGTTTTTCGACCTGTCTTGTGTCAGATCGGTCCTGGATCTCCTTTGCCTGCTGGTTGATCCTGGTCCCGATGTCCATCATGGTCTTCGTCATGGACCGACGCGGGACCGCTCCCAAGCCCAAAGGGGACCCGATCAGCATGCCCAACGCCGAAAACCAAGACCCGTAGATCTTGACCGACGATGGCCGCACGTACACGTAGACGTCTGAAGCCATTCTACCATACCTGGCTTTCAGCAAGGAGCGTCGGCTGGTGCCTTGCCTCTCATCACGATTAACGAATAGTAGACTTGCTGACAGTCCTTCTCGAAGTTGGTCAAACTTGCTGTCATGGTTTGGCTATAAACAGATTTATAAAAACGACTGAATTTCTCTCTCAACATGATATCAATCACACCATAGCGTCATCGCAACTTTTTTTCGATCAAATATTACACTACTAACTTGAAAGAGCATGCAATTTTGTTTCAATGTAAATACACTTCGTTAAATTGAAAGTCTCTCATAATCACCGACATTCTGTCTACATTGGTTGCATTTTTTTTATACAAGAAAAAATATATACATTAGACTGGACCACAAGCATGGCAAGATTGACTGGATGTAGGCTTACGATATCTCTGCTTATTTTCAACGAGTCCTGATCCATTTCTATGCAAAGCATGTTCACTTTAATAACATCTAACACTTAACATTGCATTGTGACATCATGATGATCATTTCTCAACGAGGTCTGTAGTTCAGTGGACATTTTGTTGGAAATTGAAATATTTTAAATGCGCTCAATATAGCTTAGCTGCACTGCAAAGAAGATGAGTGATTATTTTTAAAAAGTGATGAACATGTCTTTCTTCTATTATCACGTCTAAAGAGACAAAGGCGACTGCATGCGTCTATATCAGTTGAGAGCTGAAGTGAATAAGACGGGTTATCTTGTACCAGGTAATCAATATGATAATATCAAGCAAAATTCATACACTGTCACTGGATAGCTGCAGCAATTAAACCTTTCTATGCCAATGAGTAAAATGTGTACAACTCTCACACACAAACTTATGGGCAGATAAAATATTGTGGCAAGCTGAGGGTTGATATCAATCACATCTTGTTGACATCTCGTTCGTTTGGAAGCGTATTTGTCTGTCACGTCTGGAAAGTGATCACGGAAAGCAGCAAACACTTTTCTACGTAGGTAGAGAAATAGTTACAATAGGATTTACTAAGAAAAAAAAAGAAACGTTATCATTATTAAAGTATCTAGAAATGTGATATTTAGGGTATTAATATATGGGTATGAGGATAGCGAAGTTTCAATGATTATCCATAGTAAGATATCAAGCAAGATTTGTTTTGGAATAAACTGACAGAAGAAAAGAAATGTGTAAGAGGGCTAAACACAAGAGACAAACGTTTTGTACAAAATATACTTAATGCTGATTAACTAAGTGAAAATAAAGTCGAGCATTTAAATAGCTTTAGTGTCCTAAACAGATGATTTTATTAGTATGTCTTATCGTGAAATATCTGCAGAAAGTTTCATAGTATAAGATGCATAATGTTTATCATGTATTATATACCGTATATGCATAATATACAGTGTGTCCAAAAAAAAAATTACATCAAATTTCGCATTGATAACACCGAATATGATTAAACTGTCTAAATGCTACTGGAAATATAAAATCTTAGCTCTATTTTGCAGAAAACCTCATTCAATTGGCTAATGGGTCACAGAGAAATGTGGAATGTTGTAAAGCATGTCATGGGTCTGATTCTCCCAAGTTTAGCACTTTGATGTTTTTGTGTGTGAATACAATTGACAGATCTTGGAGGGAAGAGATTCTTGACATCCTCTACAAAATTCCTCTTTTCTCTTTGACCACTGCAGCAAATCGAATGGGGTTTTCTGTAAGATGTTGACAATGAGTTAAAGTTACCTGACTATTTAAACCTGAATAACCTGAATTTGTATTTGGATTGATTCCCTATTTTTAAAGATATCATTACAGAGGTCCCATTGTAATTCTTTGGAGACATACGGTATTACGAATGTTTGCCTATTAAACACAGAATCAGACTGGGGATTTTCATCCAACCAGCTTTTTACAAATCATTCCGAGAGATATTTTGATATCTCAGTAAACTTGGTACATGCCTCGCTGGGCTCTCTATGGGCTCTCTTCATGCTATCGATTAATATACAAATAATGGAAGTTTATGAGTGCAATGGACACAATATTTCATGAGGTGAAAGATGAAATGATCCATTTGAAGCCTCGTTGAATGGATCAAAGATTTAACCTTTCACCGAATGCAATATTCTGTCCATTGCACGAATGAAAAACATGTATTATTTGTTTTGTATAACGCCTGAAATAGGTCCTTGTCATTTGATGTTTTATTAATTTAGAAACAAGAGAGAATCTGAGATCGAGGGAGTGCTCACTGAGCGCTTTACGCTAGCGCGCTGTCGCATTACACACTGGCACTGCAAACGCAAGCGTTTTACATGCGTAGTGTGCCGGGCTCTCGGCGCGCGTGCAATGGAGCAAATCGTATGGATCCAAAATTGCACGGTAAATGGAGCCACAACTGCACGGATGATAACGTCATAGTGAAATGGGACGAATGATCAATGCCAAACAACCATTCAAATGACAAGGATCTACATTAAGTATTTAAGCGTTATACAATAAAAAGATAAGACTCTTTCTCACTGAATGTTGCTGCCTTATACCAAGCTTTCCCCATAATTAAAGCCTTTGGTAAACTTTGTGGATTAAAGTAAGATATAGTCTGATATCTGGATATGATGAATTTTATAAGATTTTTTATTAATGAGTATCACGTGTACATGTGTAAAAAAAAAGTGTAATATGTATTTTATTTTCCGTTGTACAGTAGAAGTGTATCCCTCCATACATACATTATATCTGACTGCAACATGACAAGGTGCCTTCATTTTGTAAATCATTATGCACTGAGTTATGCCCATGAGCATGGCGGCAAAAAATGCTGAGTCACTGTGTACATGAAGAATATTTGGCTTTGCAAAGCTTCTCTTCCAATGTGGAAGAAGGAAACTGAAAAAAAGAAAGAAAAGCTTCTTGTCTATAGATAGATCTATTTTGTTCTACGTGACACATGTAATGTAAGTAATTATCTGCACAAGAAAGAAACAAGATGTTGTAAGGGTTTGTAAAGACATTGATGTGGGACCAATATTGGTTTTTTGCTTGTTTAATCAACTCTGCATGCTGGAGAAATTATATTAATACTTTTGTGCTAAACGATACCCGAGGCATAAAATTACATAAATGAAACAGAAATAAAAGCGCATAGATTTTCATAACCTATGGTGCAATTGCTCATGTACAAAGTATTCATTTATTGTGTCTATCTGTGCCTAAAAGTGCAGGAGCAAAGGTAATTGCAAAAACAAAAACCAAAAAAAAAAAAAGCAAAACAGGAACGACAATCTCCTTAACATAATGAAGAACGGACTCGATATAAAGCGTGTATATAGCATTTGGTATTTTTCCACAAACTCTATTAAAGTGCACAAAATTCTACGAAATTCATTTCTGATTTTTGTAAGGATAATTTCTCATCAGTGTCATATCATCAAATAAAAAAAACAAGGCCTATGATATCCCGGATGGGTTAAAGACCGTCGTAAATCTTATGTGTAATAAATGCAAAATGCATTTTAGTTGTGTAGAATCGTAACATTACAACTGTAAACATATTTTTATGTATCTCTTTAATTGGCTAGTGAATTTAGTTGGCCAGTGAACCTTAAGTATTAAGATGATATTGCTATTGTAATGTGTTTGAATGTCTGAAGAAATAAAATTGGGAACATACAGCTTGAAGTGTCTAAAACTTGTCAAAAAAATTTCAACCTAGAGTAATAGTTTCATTGTTAATCAGTTTTTTTTTTTCGGACATGACACAGTACTTTATGTGCTGCGATTTCGTTTTAGTGCTCGTGGTACGGTCATGTATCACGCATGTATACATAATATCTATTATATATATATATCTATCTATCTATATATATATATATATATATATTATATATGTGTACATTATATATATGTGGCTAACAAAATTGAGTGTGCGTGTGTGTAATCCGTTATCGCTATAGTTATGTAGTCTGTTATTAAGAAGATTTGGAGTAGTTTTTGGAAATAACACGAAATAACAGTTATTTGATATCTTATAATAGTATCAATGAGCTTCAGGAGGTAATTAATTAGCACTTAATACCACAGTAGTTATGAGCTTCTGAGCGGAAACAGATGGTCCATTTTCTCGGAAAAGAAAGAAAGACACACACACACACACACACACACACACACACACACACACACACACACATATATATATATATATATATATATATATATATATATATATATATACATATGTATGATTATTTTGTATAATAATCATTATGTTCATTATGTTTCACACAATTTTCTGAAATGGACCTGGGTCTAATTTATATTTAGGTATTCATATCAATAGGAGTTATAGTATATATATATATATATATATATATATATATATATATATATATATATACATATATAATATATAATGTATATAAACCCTTTAAAAAAGTTTGGAAATCTGATTTCAGTTGTAAATTTCTCCAGTTTGTAAGCACTATACAATACATGCTTGATATCAATGGAAAGAGTATTAAATTTTCTTTAAAATGATATCCTACTCATTATGATTGTGCTATCAAGTAATGAAGTAATTTACTCAAAAGTATCTGATAAGGTCTGATAAGAACTGTCCTTATGAATGAGAATGGTCGTGAAGAGTACATAAAGAACATGTTCTTTTGTGTTATGTATTTTGTTCTCAACTGGTCAGCCATGAAGGCAAATTTCAATAGACATGACTTCACATTCAAGTTTTCAGTGGTGGCATGCCAGGCAATTTTGATAGCTCATCAAATTTTATGGTTGTACACCATGGCATTTGTAAAGCAATGTTCAAAAACCCCGCGCCATATAGGGCAATTTTAAGCTGAGATGCTTCAAAAAGATGACAACGCAAAACCACATAGAGCGAGACATGTGCGCAACTTTCATGAGAGAGAGAGAGAGGGCATCATTAGAATGGACTGGCCTGCATGCAGCCCCGACCTCAACCCCATAGAACATTTTTAGGATCAACTTGGCCGAGCTGTGGGGAAGTGGGTCACAAATGCAACGACATATAGGCAGGACTCCGTCAGATACTGGTTGACGCCAATCAACAGCATGAGGACACGGTGCCAGGCGGTGGTGCAAGCACTTGGCTCGTCCACCAGATGCTGAGCCCCGATCATGTTCATTGACAAGATAAGGACAAAGTAAACATAAAGTAAACACAAAATAACGACAAAATGAAGACAAAATAAAGATGAAATTCCAATAAAATCAAAACCATGCCATTTCACCTCTTTATGTCTTTGTTACGGTTAATGTGGCGAGGTTCTGTGAGATGAAATGGTTTGAGTCATGATCGTTTGTGTGTGTGTGTGTGTGTTTATCTGTTTGGTTGAACGCATACATGTTTCACTCCATAAAAATGCTGATGTTACAGTAAATGAACACCAAAGAATAAATGGGGAACTCACTCATCACGAGGAAACTGCATTACGGACGTCAAAAATTGGGCCATTTTGCAGCTTATCAATTCTGACTTTACCTCATATTTGTAAGCACTGCACCTCCATGTATACGATAATCATAACAAGTATGGTATCATTTTAAAGAGAATTAAGCAATCTTTCTGTGGTACTAAGCACAAATGAATCATTTCTAAGGAAAGATGAGAAATGATTGATCAAACTCAGATTTCCAAAAGTTTTTTGAATGGTTTATATATGTGTGTGTGTGTGTGTGTGTGTGTGTGTGGGTGTGGGTGTGGGTGTGGGTGTGTGTATATGTAGGTATGCATTAATACCTAAACAGTAGAAAGCCCACAAGTTCATTGGAGAGAATTTTGAGGAAAAAAGCATACATTTACAAATGTAAAAGAGGAGTTTGGACGATTTCCTGTGTCTGCATCACTTCGAAAGGATTCTTCAAAAATGATGGTCAGGATTTGTTGTTGTTGTTTTTTTATTTTTTTTGGGGGGGGGGATTTAAGCCGTTCTTATATTCAGTTGTATATCCATATATATTCATATTATATAATATTCATATATATATATATATATACATATATATATATATATATATATATATATATATATATATATATATACGTATGAATATATATTACATACATTATATGTGTAATATCAACTTATGGTACATGGAGTACAAAGACATTTTATGGCATATGATATGACTACAACTTTTCACAAAAATATTTTATTTTATGATAGTTGGTATCAAATCGGAATTGCATTTTCAAAGTCATTTTCAAGAATGGCAATTTCATTTCCACAAAAGAAATATTCGCTCAACTTTAACGACAGATTTTTTTTTTTTTTTTCATTATAGTTTACTACCCCCGGCTATCCCAAAATCATGGACAAGCAATACTATATATGGTATCATGTACAAAATTTGATTACAGATTATTCGAAATTTCTAAGATAAGGATAGGAATAAGAAATTAGAAAAGATTTACTGATAGATGTTGCAACTAAACAATTCTATAGATTTCTGTGTACACATTGTCCAGATAACAACAAATTTTGTATATATTAGGAAAAAATAATGACACATTATTTGATTGGACGAATATATCTAAAAGAAACCTATGTCATTGTAAAGAACACAAATTAAAAGAACTTAATTTTAAGATTTTTGTTTATTATTAACAGTAAAAAAAAATATATGTATATATAGATGATATCAAAACGGATGGAAAATGTCAACATCGCGGTGTAGATAAAGATAATCTACGTACGTTTTTTGAGTGTAAATTAAATAACTTCTACAATGCCAATTCTATATCTGCTAAGTCTCAATTGGTGTATCTCCATCTCTCTCTCTCTCTCTCTCTCTCTCTCTTTCCATCTCTTTCTCTGTGTGTTCTTCTTTCTCAGACGCACTTTCATGATGAGAGTCTACACATAGACGTGTTGGTGTGCCAAAAGCCCAAAGCACGGCAAAAATCACTGGCAATAGTGTTGTATGATTATTATGATATATGAATTTAGCATTAGCGTTGTTTAGTCATTTGTGAGAATTTTTTCTTCTTTCTGTGACATCCTATACTCATTTACTCCCCTTGCCCTCCCCCCTTCCCCCACCCACACACGCACTCACAACACACAGAGATACACACGAAGAGAGGGAGAGGGTGATGAGGTGGCGAAGGAATGTACAGTTAGAAATTGAAAAAATCTTGCTGGCGATGTCAATCATTTTTTTTTATTGTTTTCCATTTCAGTTTTTCTCACGAATTGTTTGCAGATAGCTCTTATAGAAATTGGCGTATAGTGTTGTCATCGTTACCTCCCCAGTAATCAAGGAAAATGATATCCAGTATGTATGTGAGTATGTGCGGGGTTTTTTTGTGTGTGCTCATGTCTGTATGTGTGTGATGTGCGTGCGTGTTCATGGATGTGTGTGCAACAAGCAAATAACGACTCCTGTACGCCAGTCTGTTTGCATGGTAGCAGCCGTAGAACCAGTCATTGCAAATGGTCGTGTTTGCCGCTGCCAATGAAACAACGAGCAATTCGACCCTTCAGAAGCCAAAACTAAACACGTCCACACATGATTGTGATGTACTACTAGAGAAATCAAGACAAAGTGGGCGCAAATGTAACGGAGAGGATAATGAATTATGGATACGATCAAAGATCCTACACTACGTACAATGTATCAAGATTGGCAAGAGGTCCAGTGAGGCCTCAATGACGGTAGATTACCATAAAACTGTTTGGATAAAAAGAAAAAAAAACTATAATCGTCTCGACGAACAATATCTAAGACATTCAAGTCGCGTCTTGTGTGTGGACGAATAAGAGCAAATTAACGGAATAAACAACTAACACATTGCTCATACCACCATGTGTTCGCAACGCTGATCAACTCTTGCGTCTGCTTTTAATAATTATCGTCAGTCATTCACGCTGGAATTTAAGAAAGCAAGCCGCGGAGGATGCTATGTCAGGGACTACATTCAGCGAGGACCGATTCAGCCGTCGATTCTTCGCTTTCGGACAAATACAGAGTAGCAACATATTTTTACAAGGTTAGTGTTAGTACATGGCTTGACTAAAGAACAATTGTATGCATTAGTTCATGACTTCATTTCACATGTTTCCATACCATTTGTGGTCCATTTTCGGTCATTCGCTAGCGATACCAATGCCATTGAAGATCACATTTGTATCGCTGATATGTTTTGTTGTACATCGTAAAGACAGTGAAGAAGCTTACTTTGTTAACAACTAATATTTATGCTCATGTATGGCACCAACAATGTTACATGCATGTGTATGTATCTGGATGTGCAGTGATAATGCAGGAACCAATAAATCAAATCAAATCAAATCAAATCAAATCAAATCAAATCACATTTGCTATCAGTAGCGCAGGTCAATGAACACGAGATAGAGTTTGGAAACCATGCATCATCGCCCAACTTGGTTTGCAACGAAATCTCATTTCCGTCTCATCATTTTAGTGGAACTTGAAAAAGTTCATTCTGAAGGCGTCAGAAAGACAGAACTTGTAAACCTTTATCTTGTTTTGTTTTGCTTTTTTTTTTTTCGTCGATGACATTGTTCTAATCTATAGGAAAGTTAACAAAATCATCTCAAATGAATCAGTATGAGCAACTTGTTAAAGAATACAACATATTTGATTCAGACCCGTATGTTTTGACCTGCACTGCACACGCTGACTATTTCTACACCTGAATATGAAATTTACTTCAACTCGAGGAAACCATTTCGATATGTTGCGGCCTGTATAGTAAGATTTACAGGGTTGATGATACAATACTTATTTCGCCACCAGAAAATAAACAATGCCTGTCCTGAACCGCAGAATAACTCTATAACTCGTCAGTATTTGTCCTCATTGTATAATAATGGCCCCACCCATATGGGTACTTCAAATCCCCGGTTAGACGGTGAGTGTTCACGAAGTCCCTCATTACCCATCAAAAATCGCTCATCACAAGATTTTTTTTTATCACAAAATCATTTGTACGATATGATTTGAATATCTATTCAAATTCATGAAATTCTACCGTCGAGATGTTTTCATTTCAACTGATTGCCAAATTGCCCTACATCGACGTAAATAAGCATGGAAATGATCAGTGTTTTAGCAGTAGCCATGATAAAAAATCATGGGCTTACATACTCGAGTGCATACTTCAGTGCTTATTTACGTCGATGTAGGGCAATTTGGCAATCAGTTGCAATGATTTGAATATTATTCACTGAAAAATCCACGCTCTTTTGTGTATCTACGATTCTGTGTGTGTGTTTGTGCGTGTGTGTGTGTGTGTGTGTGTATAAAATATCATTATTTTTCTCCACCATTATTATTCACTTTTGTCATCCTTGCTATTACGGATGGAGTTTTAGGGCTCAGTTCAATTGTAGGTATGTTATATTTTGTAACATACGTCATAATTCACTTTGTACTTAATGTATTTCCTAGACATTCTTAAAATAATTCCATTCGTGACAATCAGTTATGGGTGTCCTTTTGTTTGACAGAAAAAAAAACTACAATTTAAATGATAAAAAAAAAATGGTTAAAAAGGCAAACCATCAGTCGCCCGAACACACAAAAAAGGCAAACACAAACAAATTATAAGATCAGATAACGTAGAGTATGGATGAGACAACTCATGTAGAAATAAAACTTTTACATCTTGCTAATCGGTGAAGGTACCTGTTTTGGACAACCAGTGATCGCGCTCGTGGACCTGCCCTCATCTAATTTCCGTCTTTCTCCCCAACCCCTCATCTTTATAACATTTAGTGAAGTCGTGTGACAAAAAATGACATTAGATAGGGCATACGTACAATCCTCAATGTGAAAGCCTGCACCGTCCATATCAAAGAGTTCGTACAAAGTTACAAAACCATTGTCTGTTAATTTTCTTTGATTCACACATATACACTCTTCAAAAAAGGAAAGTAAACACTTTTTTTTTCCAATTCAGATTTTTCATAAAAGATTTTGAAAGAAATCATTGTGTCATATACCATATCATTAAAGTTTATTTAATTGGCTATCAACCTGGTAGGTTTTTACAAAGGGAAACTTAACGCATGAGTGAACACATTCGTTTTTGTCCTGTAAGGTACAGAAGTAAAAATTTGCAGAAATTGACGTTTTCACATTCATTTTCAAATGCCCTTCAAGACAGCAATGATAACAAACGACCAATTTAACGCAATGAGATACATGAGACAAAATTAATTCAAGAATCAAATATTATTTAAAATTTTCTTAATTTGGAATAACATTTCAAATTTCTACCATCTTTGTTATCATTGCTTCTTCTCTTATGTCTTTTGAATATGGATTTGACAGAAGATTCTTCATTTTCCTCCATTATTTTTAGCCATTCTTTATCTTTGGACGGTTACAGAGACAGTCTAGAGATTATAGGTTGATTCTTTTTGCAAATTTAATTTGCATTTTTTATTGTGTTGAATTTGCCTTTTGTTCTCATTGTGTATGGAAGAGAACATACGCATGAATAAAAACTTGTCCATTTTTGCAAATGTTACTTTTGTGCCTTGAAAGAGAAAACGAACGTGTTTGCTCATGCGTAAAGTTTCCCTTTTTATTGGCTCACTAGGTTGATAGTTAATTAAATTACCTTCAACATGGTATATTGAATATCAATATTAACCGAATAATCGATGAAAAAGACGAACTTGAAAAAGTGTTTACTGTCTTTCTTTCTTTCTTTTTTGCTGAGTGTATGAATAAACACACACAAACACATTATACTCACACGATATCCATGGCAAAAAAAAGAAAAGTGAAGACATGCAGTTTATCAAACGCTGTATTCTAGTATTGAGAACTTCCACCATTTCCACTTTATTCTGCACTAGACGATTTTTCGATCTCTGGAACAGTTGAAAGGTTGAAACGTTTAAAAAGCTGCAAACACACACCACGCTAGTTGACCGATGTCATCCGTACTATCTGTAGAAAATTAGAATGGCCTTTTATTGTTATGAGTAGGTCCCATACAAGATGAAGAGTGAAAAAAAGAGAGAAGTAATAGTGAAAATTAAAGTTTTCGTTGTAACCCGTTCTCTGTTTGTTGGCTTTCGGCCTGTAATAACTTTCGCACAATTTCCATTCATTATTACGGAAAATGAACATGATATTATGGAAAGGAAAGTCATTCAGCACTATAAATGTAATAAAACATTGAATTAAGTCATTATCATGACGTTACTCATATTTTTACGTTTCTCATGAAATACGTTCTCATACAGACTTCCTTAACTATCGTGATGTCTATCACATGCATATTTCTTTTTACGCCGATTCCTATTTGCGGCGGGACTCCAGTAATTTACTGCAAGACAACACCAAAAGCATGCGAGTGAACACCATTACCTATAATATCTATCGCTAGATAACAAACTGTCATACCGCCCCCACAACATCTCCCTCCCCAGGATAATCGAGATGTGGTTTAATGAGTGGAGGGAATATTACTCCTACTGTCGCGACTGTAGTGTGTGTAAAGGTGAACCGCTGTCCTGTCATGTGACAGTGCCTTGCTTCCCCACCAACTCTCACGTGATCTCGATATGACAGCCAAGAGAGTGTGGGAAACGTCTTTACCACGTGACTACCATGCCGCTATTGAGGCGTTGAATGGAGATTAAAAAACAACAACACACAAACACGCTTTATCGGTCACATATTTTTCATTTATCGTAATCAAATAACTTCGCTTGAAATATTATAGAGTGGAAATTTGGTTGCCTCCTACAGCTGTACACAAGATTTATGAGTTGCACGAAACAACTCTTCCATTTAATAAACATGATATAAGTGAATGATATCAATGGAAAATAATTGTCGAATTCAACGTCAAATTTATGGCAGACTGACGAGGGAGAGTGTTGCCCGACTGTGTAGTGCATTCAGCCTTTTAGATTTCTCATCATTGCAGTTTGCCAATGTGTTTTTCGCTTTTTTCGCGATTTTAATAATTAAAGACAATATTTCAGAGCCTGATTGCTCGATTTTAGAAATTGTCAAACTCTTCCTTTAGAGACATGACAAAAAAAAAACAACCAACAACAACAACAACAACAACACACACACACGCTCTTTAAAAAAAAAATACATCAACATCAGCAGAAGATCTATGAACAAAATAGTGTTACAGTTCTGAGTTTGATGGTTCAGCCCTACTCTAAAACTACTGTTTAAATATTATATAACGGGAATCGTTGAGTGAGCTTGGTAAATTCGTTAACTCAAACAATTTCACTCTTCTTCTAAAGACGTGAGGGCTTTAAGGTTTAATCCCATTTTTCATTGATTCAAGTTTTGATTAAAGAAAACAAGAGAGTTTAAAGAAGAAATGTGTTACCATAAAACTCATTTTTAGAGACATTACGAAACAGTTCCTTTATTGAACTCTGGTTTTCCAAAATTACCAACGTGAGATTCTTATAGTTTTACAACACGTATACGTTGTTAATATATAACATGGTCTTACTCTAGAATCTTCGCCACAAGAAAGGAGTATGGGTGTGTAAATCAATTTTGCCATTTTTTAAGACATAAGTAATTACACTCTAAAAACACAAATGTTGAATTAACATTTAAAAGGGCCGAGGAGTGACAACATTTTCAAAAAGTTGTTTTTCCTGCTAGATTCAACATTTAAAATGTTATCTTAAAAGTTGGATGCAACACTTCAAAAAATGATGTCACTCCTCGGCCCTTTTAAATGTTGATTCAACATTTGCGTTTTTAGAGTGTATGATGACGTTGCTGTCGCTGCCATTTTAATCGTGACTGATATTACTGCTGTCATTATTCTATAAGCAATCGAGGAATTGGTATAATCTGCACTTCTATACCCCTTTTTCCCGGATGATACCATATCACCTTTTTTTTAATGCTGTATCATAAGTTTTGAGAACATGCATTCTAAAAAAAAAAATATATATATATATATATATATATATGAAGAGTTTGTTTGCAAAAACCGATAAGTCCATATTTGCCAAATGGAGATATTTGCGATTAAAGGTCAAGAAAAATAAAGAGAACAATAAGAAAATTTTTGCTTCTTTTGACCATATCTTCAAAAATATAGCTTTATATGTAGTGACCAATATATCATTTAAAAGGTATTATTTTGTACTTTATGACAGAGATCGTACTTCAAAATCTTCAAAAATAGACTTATCGGTTTTTGCAAACAAACCCTTCATATATATATATATATATATATACTTTTGAAACACATGTAGAGACTCAAATGTAATTTTCAGTTCGAATGTAAGTTTGATGATTTAGCTGATTTACTGTCTGCTTAAATGTTTCCCGTGGGGGGATGATTTTCATCATCTACTAATGTAAAATGACTATAATGGGCCTACTTGCTTTTGCAATGTACTTCTTCCGTAGATGTGAAACAACCAAACACTTACGAAGGCTGCAAGTCTTGGGGTGAATGAAAAATGTTAATGCTAGGTCCTTTGTGCCAGATTTAAGAAAATTCTAGATACTCCCAAAACTCTGCTCACCAAAAAAGAATTATGCATGCTATGCACATGATAATTATTATATACACAAAGGAGACTTGATTTATAACATGTTATATTCTATATAACTTTCCAGAATGAAAACAAAAAAACGTTATGAGGGGAGCTTTTTTTTTTTTGTTAATAATGTCAATTGTGTGTATGGGAGTGTGTGGTTAACACCCAGACAATGGTCCTGAACAATGTCCAGGGTTTGAATGCTCTATTACATATTCATGAGAAATTCCACTATCACAGTTACATGTGTAGTTTTTATACATTGGAGAAATTATGTAGTGTACGCAAACACATGAAAACATGTGCGTATACTTTTTTATGTGCATACATTTTGTCATTTACCATGAATTCAGACTAGCAGTCCCCAGGGCAATCCATCATGAAAGCATTCATGTGCCTTGGAGCAAGAAACAAGAAGCCTAGTCAGCAGAGCTCTGAAAAGAATGATGGTATTCGTGGTATTCATGTCTATTGTTCAGGGTCATTGTAAGCACACACTCACCTACACATCACTGGTTCCTGTGTAAAGTTCAATTCTGTACAAAGGGTTTAAATTTGACCAAAATCTGGAACTTAACTTTAAAATCAATCATGGATTTAATGAAACTAATTCATGTTTTCATATTCAAATCACCTCCAACTAACAATTGTACACTATTCAGCTATCACTCATATCAATGACAGTGTTATCTGATATATAGTTTTCGAACTATTAAAGATCAAAAGTGGGAAATGTTTTTGTAACACCTAGTAATAGATCTTAATGTCAACACAGAGCTGAAAACAATTTCACTGTTTTTCATCAAGGTAAGTTTTAGGTCATCTCACTTCGATTATAACATTAAATAACTTCTGTAAATTCTGTAGCAGTGCTGCCATGGTGGCGCGTTATCAACCCATTTAATCATCGGTGCAAACAACTCGCAACTTGCCATAAAGTGTCACGACATCACCAGCGAGACATGTCTCCATTCCTCGATGTCGTTTGATTACATTATCCATCTCCGTAAAACATTCATGTTATCTCGATTGTAAATCATAAACCGTCTCTCTCAAGTATTCCTGTTAGATAACACGTACTTATTATATATACATACATACATATTATATTCATCTTTCTCTCTCTCTCTCTCTCTCTCTCTGTACATTGTCTCATGTCTTGACACTGATTACTTTCAAGAACTTTGAACTCGTTCATTCAAGCCCTATAACATTCATAATATGTCCGCAATATGCACCCGATGTGTAATGATAAAATAACCCTATCACTGCAAAAAGATCGGTGTTAGATTTAACACCATCTAATGTGACACCAATAAAGTGTCAATAGAGAACCACATCGACAGGTGTATATATTGTGATGGTATTGTAAAGTGTTCACCTGGCACTTTGAGGTGTAAATTTGACACTGTAACTGGTGATATTTTTGACACTGCGCTGGCACTAATTCACCAATGACATTACATTGTGTTGATTTGACATTGCTGGTGTTGATTTCAATGGTATAACACCCTCCCAGTGTCAATAGGAGACCACACCAACTGGTCTTACTGGTCTTACTGCGGTGTAATTAATGTGTTCACATTTTTTTTTTCAAAACTCAAGTACTTTATCGGTAAGTTCTTGTTCATCTTGTTGAAGTTCAAAATCAACAAGAAGAACAGGAATTCCTATTTAAAAATAAGTTATATTTTTTGGTAGTGACACCCGGAGGTATTAATTTAACGCCACAACTGAGCACCGGAAATTTAACACCAGCTCGTGTTTCATATCTAACACCCAACTTTTTGCACGGTTTGAATTGACTGTTCAAAATGCATTGATTACGTGGATCGGTACAAGATACACAGACGTTTGATGTGCTTTTAATATTCAAGACGTGCAGACTGTTTTACCTCTGTTATTACCAGTGACCAGTGGTGACCAGGGTCACACCTATAGTTCGTATAAATAGGAAGATTGGTTATCACGAATGTTCGTTAATCCAAAAATGAAATAGATGCCGTTGTTTCAAAGGTTCGTTAAGCCGAAAACAAAATAAAGTTTGTCATTCCGAAGGTTTCTCTCGCACCTGCTTTTCATTACGGATTAACGAACCTTGAATGAATGAAAATGAATCTTCAGAATAAGATACGTTCATCCGTTTTTCGATTATGAACTTTCGAAATAACGCCATAAATGTTAAACGAACCTTTTTGGATTTTCCGATTAACGAACATCATGGAATGGGAAATTTGTGTGTTTCGGAATAATGAACCGTATTTCAGTGTCGCATTAACGAGCCTTCGGAATAACGAACATCACCCGGTGACCAGAAGTGTTTTATTTGCATTGTCGCAAATTTGCATTGTGCAATTTGAGTTTAAAGGTCCAGTTTACCTTTGGGAGCAGTGATTTCAAAAATGTTCAAGATATCACATTTGATACATATATGTAGGTCTGTTGTGTCACAAAACATCCTACCATATAACATTTTCGCAATAAATCCTAAAATATAAGGAGATATCAATGCTTTTCTCAACAAACCGTAACTGTATCCGGTTTAGTCTGGAAACATTCTTATTTTAACTATTGTTCACATTTTGTGTATTTAACAACACATAACATCAAGTATACAGATTTAAATTTTTACAGTGGTTGTTTCTATACCTGACTCACATTTTAGAACTATTTTCAAGCACTAATGCTGGGTTTTTGTTTCATCTGCAAATGGTAAATTATGCCTTTAAAGATCGGGAGAAGGAGATCAATGAGATTCTAAAAGGTCGGAGTGACTGGTCATCACATGAAAGGATTATTAAGAGTATAGGAATTCCTACATCAGAAACAATGTGCACCATTTATTCAGCTTCGCTCTACTGTTAATGATCACGCCTTATATCAATTGATTGCATATTTACTATTTACAGATGAATCACCCCTGGAAAATTATTCGGGTATACGTGTAGTTACTTGAATCTTATCGTTGGCATGGTTGGGGCGCTGTAGCATAGTAGATAAGACTCCCGACTCCCGAACGGAGGACCGCGAGTTCGAATCCCGCCCAGTGCTTACATCCTTGGACAAGATGTTTTTACCCACAATGTCCCTCTCGACCCAGGTGTATAAATGGGTACCTGGCAACGCTAGGGTAATAATAATAGCAGGGCCCTCTGGTAGAGCAGTGGCAACACTGAAGAGGCTACCCTGGGTAAATAAGACCTTACTATTATTATTGTTATAAATAGTGACGTCACAGACTACCACGCTCCTTTATTGCACAAATATTTCATGTAGTTTTCAATTCATATCGAAGTCGTAATTAATTGGGGCTATCAACTACCACGATCGACATTTTCTGAATCATTCCGTAAATATATCTTCCGCATGAATGGTTGATAAGAAGATTTCACATTGATTCAACTGCACTTTCAGGTAGATATCCTCACAGCCGGTGTCATAAATACGGTCGTAATGAAATAAGCCATTCCAGCTCAATTCCTTTCCCTTCTTTTTCTGTTTCATTTATAGCAAGATATAGACGACGAAAACAGACAAACAAAAAAGCACACACACTCATCCACACACCGTGAAAAGTGCAGTTGTAGCTGATGAACCTACCTAGATTTCTATATCAGTCATGGGAATGGTTACGGTAAGCGACGAACGTGCCCTGTAAACATGGTTCTTTCGGTTGACTTACAAAAGCGGAATGCACGCCGCGGGGGAAGCAGTTGGGATTCGAACACCCAGCTGATCAGAGCGCCATTGATTCGTGCGTCGGGAATCCGGATGGTGAGGACTTCTTTGGCTGAAATTTCCCTTTGATCCAGTGATTGTTCGCCTTGTCTTGCCCATCCCCCCTTCCCCCTTTGTTTTCTTGAGCGAGCCCCTTTCAGCGTCTAGAATTTGGTATCTTCTGTTTACCATACACGCCGTTCGGATCTTTAAATTTGGAAGACAAGCACATTGTTCACAAACGATAACAGAACACAACGTGTTTGTAATCGCTCTTTTTTTTTTTCATGTACTTTTACTATAGAAAGAACACCGGTGCAAGCTTGCCTTTTCTTCATGGAACTATGCTTCTCCTGTGATGCCAGCGGTTGTACGCTCTTGTCATCTGAAAAAAAAAAAACCACAACAACAACATAAGTTTGTTTTCATTATTTTCCATCGCAAAAGACCGCAGAATGCGGGAGAGCATGCCATCGCTAAAGCAGAGCACCAGCTAAACTTATCAGAGTCCTTACATTTCCTTGCTGTGAAAAGGTGAGTTGCGCTAATGAGTAGAAGCTCGAAAGCTCCTTTATTGCCCTATTTCATCTCGGTCTTCTTTTCTCTTACTCGTCCTTTTTCCCTCATCTTCTCCTTCTTCTCCTCATCAACATCAGCGGTATATTAGCCTTCCTCCTAATCGTTGTTACTTACCTTGAAAATAGATCGGGTGTTAACTCTAACACAAACCAGTGTCAACAGAGGACCACACCGACAGGTGTAGAAAGTGTGTTGTGATGGTGTTGAAAAGTGTTTACCTGGCATTTCGTGGTGTTAATTTGACACTGTATATAGCTGGTGATAGACAATGCGCTGGCGTTAATTCAACGATGACTCTACATGGTTTTGACTTGACATTGGTGGTGTCATTTTGAATGGTAGTCCTAACGCCCACCCAACACCACCAACTGGTGTTACTGTGCATGGGGTAAATGTGTGGGGTTTTTTTGAACTTATCGGGAAGTTATTGTTCGTCTTGTTGAAGTTCAAAATCAACAAGAAGAACTAATAACCTATTAAAAAGAAATATTATACGTTGGAGTGAAACCCGGAGTTGTTAATTCACATCACAAATGAGCAACGAAAATTTAACACCAGCTCGGTGTTTCGTATTCAACACCTGACTTTTTGAAGTGTATAATGTGTGTGTTCGCTGTCTCACAGATAGTATCCGTATTATGTAAGCTGACGGTATAAGTTGTAAATATTATAATTTTGTACATTATAGTTTCCTTGAAGATACTCCTATGTTTATCCCTATAGGTAGAGAAAAAAAAAGAGATAGGTCTATCATTATGTAAGTGGTAAGGACTATATCGTCTGTTGAGAATGAGAAGGGCTTTAAGTTGTCTCGAACACAATGGCCCGAATTCACGAAGGTGGTACAAATGAAACCATGGTTTAAACCATGGACAAAAACCATGGAATGCCAAGTGTCGCATGGGATATTTCGCTACGAAATCAGTAATTTCGTCGATGAAATGATTATTTTTTAAAGAAATGACAACATTTTGTAACTAAATGAACATTTCGTCCACAAAATGATAATTGCGTTAACGAAACAGTCACTTTGTCGACGAAATGACCAATTTCGTAACGAAATATTCCGTGTGACACTTGGCGCTCCATGGTTTTTGTCCTTGGTTTAGACCATGGTTTCATTTGTACCACCTTCGTGAATTCGGGCCTATGGGTTTAGTGACAACTTAACGCCCTTGTACTTTCATCTGAGATTCAAACAGCACACTGCATACACGAGAAGAAAATATAATTCGTCCTCATTAGTGAACGGAGATATTCAGAAAATATTAGATTAGGAAAATCGTAGAATAATAAATCCACAGAATAGAAAGAAAGATAGATAGGTAGATTGATAAGTAAATAAATGAATGCATGAATGAATAAATGAATAGATAAATAAAAAAAAATAGATAGATAGATAAATAAATGCTGGACTGTAAGCCAAATACTATTTTATCCTGTCGTATTGGCACAAAATAACAGTCGCAAACAAAAAGAATCAGTTTAGAATTATCTCTCCTGTTATATACTATGCTGGACTGGAGTTACCTTTAGGTGTGTCTCTGTAGTCTGGCTGCTGGTTGTGAAGTGCTGCATATAGCATGCTGTCTTGAACTGCGGTACTGTGGTATAGCACTGGCATTCCAATGTTCATTCAGGCCTGGGCATAATTATTCGGAACTATGCACAGCAGTCGTGCTGCACTGCCAGGCAGGGCTCCTATTCATTAGGGCACTGAGCTATTCTATTTACATAACACTCCTCCTTCATCAGATTGTTTGTTGATCATCCAAAATAATCAATCATTCCCAAAACGTTGATGATCCTCATTTCATAACAGAACTGAACTTGTTTCAGCAATTTTGTCCTCCAGTAATTTTGTTACTATTGTTCTGTTCAGCACTCTAGTTTGCAGTGTCATTTTCTTGAAGTTTTAAAACTAAAAGGTAATTGATTTGCATGCATAATTCAAAGATCCTCCTGGGAACACATAACAAAACAATGCATGCTCTCCTTTTCTTTTACGATTACAGTGAAACCCCGTTATAACGAGTTCGGTTATAACGAGGTGATCGCGTCGGTCCCGTTTTCCTTTGCGTGTAAACCTATGGCAGAACGAATCGGTTATAACGAGCTCGGTTATAACGAGATTCCGGTTATAACGAGGACATTTTCGGTACATCATAATAAAGAAAAACATAAGCAATTTGATCGAATACAACGAGGTTCCATTTCTTGACCTGCCGCTTTCAAACACGCGACATACGAAACATTGAAAAGCGAATTCACGCTATCCCCGTTTTACAGAGTCGGTGCTGAACGCAGTATAACACACTCACAAAGTGCCCGTCCCGTCTCGATCTCTACATGTACTACCGCGGTAGCTGAAGCGAGAAGACTCGGAAACAAACATGTTTCAGTCCCGCCGTAATCCTTCTTCATCGCCCATTATCAGTGACGAATAACCGAGTACCGTTCCTTCCATATTTCTTCTAAACCACATAACATAATCATAATCATTCCATTTTCTTTTTCGTTCCGTTTCTTGACTTGCCGCTTTCAAACAAGCGACAAACGAAACATTGAAAACCGAATTCACGCTATCCATGTCTCTTTCCCGTTTTGCGTAGTTCATGTTTTCTTCTAAACCACGCGATAAGACAAAGAAATACCTTCCGATGTTACTACTAAGTTACCGGTATCGAATACAATCATTCGATTTTCTTTTTCGCGAAATACGCGTGCGTGATATTAGGTCATACCACACCTCAACGAGAGAAAGAGAAAAATATAAAACATTCAAAAACTGTTCATGTGCGACACTCGTGGCCAAAAATGGACAATAATATTGGAATGAGTGTTCAACTCATCATTATCTCTTTTCTATTTTTACTTCCGACTTCCAGTTGTTTTGCTGGTTAGTAAATATGAGTGTATATGATTAAATCGAAATAATGAAATCATAGCGATCCCGCCGGGTGACAGTAGCGTAAAAATAGAAGAATAACGCATGTTAATCTATCTAATTGAGTTGGTGTTCAGAAAAAGAAACAAACGGATTTAACAGTTTGAATAGATCTAGAATTGTTCATTATCATGTAACAAATGATAAATAAATGAGTGTGTATGATTAAAGTCGAAATAATTAATGAAATCATCGCGATCCCGCCGGTTGACAGTAGCGTAAAAATAGTTGAATAGCGCATGTTAATCTATCTAGAATTGAGTTGGTGTTCAGAAAAAGAAACAAACGCATTTAACAGTTTGAATAGATCTAGAATTGTTCATTATCATGTACAAATGATAAATGAATGAGTGTGTATTATTAAAGTCGAAATAATTAATGAAATCATCGCGATCCCGCCGGGTGATAGTAGCGTAAAAATAGTTGAATAGCGCATGTTAATTTATCTAATTGAGTTGGTGTTCAGAAAAAGAAACAAACGAATTTTTAATAGTTTGAATAGATCTGGGTTTGTTCATTATCATTTAACACTGCAACGAAGATTTTTCTTTCTTTCAGAATGGTCTATGAGGTACAGATTTGCGTAAAAAGGGTCACAACCTTCCAAATTCAACCCTGTCGCATATTTTTCAAGAAAGGGTGTACAAAACGCGAAGAGATTTTCGGAAGAAAATAAAGAACGCATTTTTTAATCCCTTCGGGCGCAACGATCATACATTCAATTTGTATAGGATTACAGCCGAAATGATTCATGAAATCATCGCATTCCCGCTGGGCACCAACAGCGTAACATACCTCGCATATTACGATTAACAACGCATGTATGTTACTCTATTTGCGCTGGTGTTTGGAAAAACTTAACAAACGCATTTTATACAATCTGATTTTGTTCATTGTCACGAATCACAAATATGATCCTGCCAAATAGGCCTTCTTCTCAAGAACATAGTGTTCAACTATTATGCGAAGAGATCTTTGGAAGAAAAATAAAGAATTAACGCATTTCAACCCCCATTTTTTCCCCGTATTTTGTATGTATCAATTCACAAATAATTTTCCTTTATTGTCTCAATAATAACGCTCCATAATTGTGTAATAACAACGCAAGCGATGTTCTTGAGTTTGATTGATGGGTATAGTACGTCGTGCTTATGTTTTTCTTTGTTTTTGATGCGTACGGTTATAACGAGGTA
Source organism: Diadema setosum (assembly GCF_964275005.1). NCBI lineage: Eukaryota > Metazoa > Echinodermata > Echinoidea > Diadematoida > Diadematidae > Diadema > Diadema setosum. Next base: position 16,728,908 of record NC_092694.1, read on the forward strand.
CCGGTTATAACGAGGTAATATCGCCGGTCCCACGGACCTCGTTAAAACGGGGTTTCACTGTATTTATAATCCAATCTGTCCGGAGGCCGTCGATTCCGGACTGGGAATCTGCGAGGGCTTGGTGCCGATTCAGGTTCAGTCTGAGGTGCAGGTGGTTCCTCAGGTTGATTACATGGTGTATTGTCTTTCCCTTGCACATTGTGTGAAAAGGGGATATCCTCCTCATCATCTGTCACTGTAGATTGCATGTTCGATGCTCCCCTAATCAAGTGATCAATATGTACATGACGTTGTTTATCACCAACTTGAACAACATATCCAACTGGTCCCAAAGCCTGCAAAATTACTCCATGGTCCCATTTGTCCTTCCCTCTGAATGAACGAACCATAACATGATCACCAGGTGCAAAGTGCCGAACACTGGTTTTTCCTTTGTCATGAGTTTCCTTGATTGCTTCTTGTTTTCTCTCCACGGTTTCTGCTAAGGAAGGTTTGATGAGGCTCATGCGTGTACGTGGTTGTCTCTTCAGTAGTAACTCAGCTGGGGTATGTTCAGTCAGTGAATGTGGTGTGTTGCGATAAACAAAAAGAAAATTGGCAATCTGATGCTGGATTGACAGTCCACTCTGCTTGTACGCCTTAAGGTATTGTTTCAAGGTTTGAACACAGCGTTCTACTGCTCCATTGGAAGCAGGGTGATATGGCGGAACTCTGATGTGATTCACACCATTCTTTTTCAAGAATTCAGCAAATTGGGCAGAAATGAACTGTGGTCCATTGTCTGAAACAAATTGTTCAGGTAGACCATGTATGGCGAAAATGTGCCTCAAAATGTCGATCATTGCACTATAGTCGTCGTAGTGTTCATTGGATACGCTTCCATCCATTTTGAATAAACGTCAACAAGTATGAAGAAATGCTGACCATCTAGCTCTGCAAAATCTGCATGAACTCTCTCCCAAACTCTTGAAGGCCATTTCCATGAGTGAAGTGGTGCTGTTGGTGGTTGATTCCTGGTATGACGACAAATGTGGCAATTCCTTGCCAATGACTCAATGTCTTGATCCAAACGAGGCCACCAGAAGAAACTGCGTGCCAGATTCTTCATACGGCTCATACCGATATGCCCATCATGTAGTTCTGTCAACATCTGAGTTTGCAGACTTGCAGGAATGATGACTCTTAATCCCCAAATCAAAACATTCTGTTCCACTGACATTTCATGTCGACGATAGAAGTAGGGTCTAAGACGTTCATCGTAGATTGTGCTGGGCCATCCTCTCTTGGTGTATTCTAACACCTGTCGTAGCACTGGGTCCTTGGCTGTGGCAGCAGCAATTTCCTTAGATGTCAAAGGCAGTTCATTTAATGTAATGGAAAATGTTCTCTTCTATGCTATCAGCATGATCCACATTGATAGGAAGTCTAGACAGGCCATCAGCATTCTTGTGATGTGCGCTGCCTTTGTATTTGATGTCATAGCTGTAGGCTGATAAGATCAGCGCCCAGCGCTGCATTCGAGCTGCCGCTATAGTTGGAACTCCCGTCTTGGGTCCAAGTATCGTTACTAACGGTTTGTGATCTGTCACAAGGGTGAATTGTCGTCCATAAATATATGGATGAAACTTCTTTACTCCAAATATCAGTGAGAGTGCTTCCTTCTCTAGCTGTGCATAGTTCCGCTCACTGCTGGTCAATGTGCGAGATGCAAAAGCAATCGGACGTTCCTCTCCATCTGGCATGATGTGGGACAAGACAGCTCCTACCCCGTATGATGAAGCATCACATGCAAGACACAGAGGGAGATTTGCATCATAATGAGCAAGCACTTGAGCAGATGCCAGCTGGTCCTTTGAAGCCTCAAATGCCTTGTCACAGTCAACTGTCAATTTCCACGGGGTACTGCTTGATAGCAATGCATTCAGTGGATGAATCATAGAAGACAGGTTTGGCAGGAATCTAGCATAGTACTGCAACATGCCCAAGTACGAACGTAGTTCCTGCACATTCCTTGGCTTAGGTGCATCTTTCACTGCTTGCACCTTCTCTGGTGTGGGATGTAGTCCTTCAGCATCCACGATGTAGCCCAAGTACTCTACACTTGGCTTCATGAACTCACATTTGGCCAACTTAAGTCGAAGACCATTCTGCTCCAGACGTTGGAGTACAGCATCCAATCTCTCCAAATGTTCCGACTCTGTTTTTCCTGAAATGAGCATATCATCCAGATAGCAAACAACTCCATCCAGTCCTTGCAAGACTTGTTCCATAGCGGCTTGGAAGATAGCAGGTGCACTTGCAACACCGAATGGAAGTCGCGTATACTGATAAAGTCCACGATGAGTGGTGATCGTGAGATACTTGCGAGAGTCTTCCTCCAGAATCATCTGCTGATAAGCCTGTGATAAGTCTAGCTTGGTAAAATAGCATCCACCAGCTAGAGTTCAGAACAAATCCTGTGGATTAGGTAATGGGTACTGGTCGACATCCAACACAGGATTGATGGTTGTCTTGTAATCACCACAAATGCGAACTGAGTTATCCGTCTTGGGAACAACTACGATTGGAGCTGCCCATTCACTATGTGAAACTGGAATGAGTATTCCTTGCTCGACAAGTTTATCGAGTTGAGCTTCCACTTTTTCTTTCAATGCATATGGCACATGTCTTGCCTTGTTGAAGCGAGGATGTGCTTCACTTTTCACTTTGATTTTTGCCTTGTGATTTGTCATGGTTCCAAGTCCAGGCTCAAACACTGCCTTGTGTCTTGACTGGATCAACGGTAAGTCATCCTTCAGTGACTACAGTAAACATCGACTTCCAATCCACTTTGATCCTATTCAACCAGTTCCTTCCAAAAATTGCTGGTTGGCCTGTAGTATCCGCCACTACAACAACATCAGATATGATCTGGTCGGCGTATCGTACTTTCACTTGTGCTTGCCCCAATACAGGCAATGCATCTCCTGAGTATGTCCTGAACTTGTATGCAGACTTTTCCAAATTGATGTGTTGCAGATTCTTGCGATAAAGATCAGCTGGGATGACACTCATTGATGCACCTGTGTCGATTTCCATCTCCAGCGGTCTATCGTTAATCTCAACTGTAACCTTGAGCGCATCTTCACCGGACTTCTGCGAGACAGTGAACAATCCAATTGTGTGCATTTCCTTGACTTCACAATTGTCATCTATGGATGATTCAGATGCAACATACTTAGTTGATTTGCTTTTGCACTTTGCAGCCAAATGACCTAATTTTCCACAATAAAGTTGCACTTGTACGACTTGTACCTACACATTGCTTGATTGTGAACACCTTTTCCACATCGATAACACTCTCTTCTCTCCCTTGAATCTGAGAAGTTTGACTGCTGCTCTCTCTTCTTTGGTGGTCCACGCGAATGGAATCCAGTGTAGCCACCACTGACTTTCTTGACTTCACTTTCTCCAACAGCTTCTCCTTTCATTTCACGCGTATTTCTGTCAGCAAGCTCCATGGCTAATGCAAGATCCAGTGCTTTGTCGAATGTGAGATTCGCTTCGCTTAACAACCTCTTCTGAATGACTGTGCTTTGAAGACCACAAACAAATTTATCTCTCGGGGCTTCCTTCAAAAATGCATCAAACTTGCATGTGTCGGACAAACGCCTCAACTCTGCAGCATACTCTGACACTGATTCATGTGAATGCTGATTCCGCTGATGAAATTTGAATCTTTCCGCAATAACCAATGGTTGAGGGGACAAGTGGGTGGTCAAAGCTGAAATTAATTCAGAATATTTCTTCTGGGAGGGTAGATCTGGGCTCACTAAGTTCTTCAAAAGTGCATAAGTTTTTGCACCAATGACACTCAAAAACACTGCAACTTTCTTCCCTTCTTGCACATCATTTGCCACCATAAACTGCTCAAATCTTTCAATGTAGGTGGAAAAATCCTCAGTTCCAGGATTATATTCCCCAATGCGGCCGAAATTCATGGTGATGGTGTTCAGTTTCTCCTCGTCGCCACTGTTATATACTATGCTGGACTGGAGTTACCTTTAGGTGTGTCTCTGTAGTCTGGCTGCTGGTTGTGAAGTGCTGCATATAGCATGCTGTCTTGAACTGCGGTACTGTGGTATAGCACTGACATTCCAATGTTCATTCAAGCCTGGGCATGATTATTCGGAACTATGCACAGCAGTCATGCTGCACTGCCAGGCAGGGCTCCTATTCATTAGGGCACTGAGCTATTCTATTTACATAACATCTCCATTGCTCTTTTCAAACTTTTCTACCCATTATATCCACCTGCAGAGTCATATGGATTAATTTCTTTGTGTATTATTTGATTGAGATTGATAGATAGACATATATATATATATATATATATATATATATATATAAACATACATATATACGTAGAGAGAAAGAGAGACAGACAGACGGACCGACTTGCAGCCAAACACTTATAAATGCTTTTTTTTTTTTTAAATAAGGAATATCGCGGTGTAAAGTGGTCCATTTCTTTATATAAAATTCTTACGTTCAAGTAATGATAGGATAACCTCTCAATATAGAACTTGAAGAATTTGATCCCCAAATAGGGTAAGAGCCATTTCCAAGCATTTGAAAATGAATCCATCATCAGACGGTAAACACAATTTAATGACGCACGGGTCTGCGTGTGTCAGTAAGAATTGTGTGCATATTCTGTTGAGAATGAGAAGGGCGTTTAGTTGTCTTGAACACTATGGGTTTGGTGGCCACTTGCCCTTATCATTCTCAACCGACGTACGGACAGACACTTATAAGTGTTTTTAAAGTAAGGAATATCACGGTGTAAAGTGGTGTATTTCTTTATATAAACTTCTTGTATGCGTTCAAGTAATGATAGGATAACCTTTTAATATAAAAATTAAAGATTTTGATCGCAAATGGGTTAAAGGCCATTTGCAACCGTTTCAGAATAAATCCATCAGCAGACAGTATACACTATTTAATGATGCACGGGTCTGAGTGTGTCAGTAGGAATTGTGTGTATAAGGTAATTATGGAATGCTTACCCCACAAGGCGAAGCCGAGTGGGTTAAGGCTAAATTCCATAGTTACCGCATATACACCATTCTTTCTGACGTAGGAAAAGACACGTAGGCCATACATCGCTCTTTTTTGGCTTGCCATAGATGAAATCATGAATCAGTAAAATTATTGCTGATGCATGAAAATTTTTACTGATGTATTTTATTGATGCGCGAACATGTTTACTACGTCTTTCGCCTGTGATAAAACGTGATGCCAGTAAACAAAAGAAGAAAATGATACATGGATCTCGACCAATGAGATTGCAGGATTCTATCTACCAGTTCTATAATGCAAAACGAAAGCCTTTCATCTGTACTTCCCCTTTAGCATAAAATGGAATATTTTTGAAGTTATGATTAAGAATATTCCATATTCTCCTGATGTTTTCTTGAGTTTTTGCGCAGGTTTAATCGCAAATAACTCAACATGACAAAAAAAAAAAATCAGTTAACTCATTTTTGCTGTCAAATTCTTCACTTCCAACGGATGCTCTTTCGAATAGTCAGGACATTCCTGTGATTATATAGATCTAGTTTTCTCCTGCATGAAAGGAATACGGGAAAGATTGAAACCGATTGGAACCGGATATGCTTATAGCGCACAATACAGTACTTTGCAGACGTCGCCCACCACAGAACTTCCCTGTGATTGCACTTAAAATTTTCCCAGAAGCTGTATGGTGGCGGGTGGTGTTCATGGTTGATGTAAGCAAGCTATTGATAATCTACAAAAGCCTGTCAGATTAGTCGTCCCTGGGTATATTATAATATGCCGTGAAGCGATGAATGGTATGGTATGGAATGGTTTATTGATCAAACTTCGCAGCCGAACGGCTGAATTGTGTCTGATTTACATCGATAAAAATACAGTGAGACAAAATAACTTACATACATTTGTATACAACACACGAACAAAATACAACCATTACGACAACAACAAAACAAATCATCGGTACATCAGTAGTGGAAGTAGATTCAGTATATAAATTACTTGTATATTGGAACAAAAACAGAGTTGAGTGAAAAAAAAAACCGTTTTACATACATGTATCTTATTTCCTCCATTAGTGACGTATCACAACCCTTTAAGCTAATGAAAAGGGTATAGAAGGATAAGGGAGGAGACGTGGAATGAGGAATGTTGAGAGATAGAAGATGCTACATGTAGTGTGAGGCTGAGACAGGAACAGAGTGAGGGGGAGACAGGAGAACAAAGAAAACAAAGGCTGGGGGAGAAGAAAAGGGAGGCACAAAGAGAGAGCAGGAGGAATGTAAGGATAAAGGAGAAGAGGAGTGAGTAGAGGGGGAAAGGAAGGAAACAAAGGGAAAAAAGCTGTATGCGTCTGGATAAATATAAAAACAAGACAATTCAAACAAAATGGACATACAGATGTAAGCACATATATTGCACTTCAGTTGAAGGACAAATACTAACAAACATATTTCTATATAAACTTCTGCATTTAAATACTTCAAATTATTCAATCTTCGTACCAGTTCTTTGATTGTCAAAATATATACAAATATAAATACACTAAGCGAGTCTGAACATTATTATGCAACAACAGTAGTGATGATATGATTCCAACATTAAATAGTTGAGCCTTGACCTTTCACCAAATCTTTACACCATACATGCGTGTATTGAAAATTTCAGAAACATAACTTGCTTCCTTCCTATTCTCTTAACCGTTAACCTTTAGACTCTGGCCCAATGACACAAGCCCCCACCCCAAAAAAGTCTGATATCTAATACAAGTTTGTAAACGCATTGTGTTTCATGAAAATCATGCGCTATACCATCAGACGGGAGTAAACCTGACATGAGTTGTGTAGTAAAATCACAAAACGTTACTAATTTCAAATATACAAAAACAAAATGACATGTAAATAATATATACACAAGAAACTGCAACTTTAAAACTCAGCATACAATGTGCATCAATGCACATACCTGTACATTACCATTTGTTCATTAGATCCACTAGGAATGGTATGGGGCTTTTCTTGTACCTGTTAGTTCTGCATCTGATACCAGTGAATGTGACGGCTCTCCTCACGGAGCTAGTGTATGGGTTTTGTCTAGGAGCGGCCATTCTCGAAAATGTGGTGATTTTAACAATGATTTTGCGAACTGACTGCATAAATCCGTTCTTCTTTCATAGAGGGGTTGGAGATTGGTTATTTGCAGGGCATTATCATATGTCTCATATAAATGTCCAAGCACGACTCTGAGGGCTCTTTTTTGAATCCTTTCTAGCTGGTTTCGTTGTTTGGTAGTGAGGCCGGGATGCCAAACTGGACAGGCATACTCAACCACTGGTCTAACGTACCCCTTGTAAACTGTGAGGAGGTCTTTCCATCTAAGTTTGAATTGTTTAAGTGACCTGAGCATGTACAATCTTCTGTTGGCCTGGGCAAGCATATTATTCACCTGGTCATCCCATTTTAGATCTGACCGCAATAGTATACCAAGAACCTTCACTGCTTGAACCTGAAAGTTTCAGGCATCTGCATTGTTCCTTTGCATGCACAAGCTGCAGCACGAAGCGAACAAACATAAAAACAACACCACCAACGCCACCACCACCAACAACAACACAGCTGATATTTCTCTTCATATCGTCACATCCAGGACACGAGGTTTCGTTGTCCTTGCCCCTCTTTTTTCAGCATCACTACCGAACGCTGAGGATATAAAATATTACCGGCTGATCACGATTAATGCCTCTATTCTCACAGTTCTGCATCATCGTTAATTCATGATTTCATGAGATGATGTGATGTGACATAAAATCATTCCTATAAGGGAGTGTATGTGCGTGTGCCGGACAGTAAAACGACGAGCCTGTGGATATCATGCCTAAATTAATGTACCTATGAAAGATATACATTGAGAAAAGTCCATTGTGAATTCCGTAAATAGTGGCTTCCACTGTACGAACTTATTTGTCATCCGTTTTTCAGGAACCTGATGTAAATCTCCGTCTGTATACATTTACAAAATATTTTTTTTTCCTATCCTCAAACCTCTGTTGAGATTTTTTTCTTCAAATAAATTTCCAATGGTCTAGAAACACCCGACACCCCTCTGCAAACATTTTCTAAAATTGAATACCTCGTGGTTAACGGTAACTCAAATCAAATGATCAATGATGAATGGGTTTCCCAGTTGTATTCACCTAAACATGCCTAAAAATGGATGTCCAGGGGTGGTTGCTAGGAACGCTTCCCGCGCGCTGTGTGCTCAACCTGTCAAACTCATACTCAGTCATTTAGATATACGTTGCCACTGGGAGCGGTGGTGGCCGGTGGAGACGGAGGAAGGTGATGACACCACATGCTGCAGTATTGAAAACTGAACGTTACTTGGGTCACTTAAACATGGATCAAAGTTTATTAAGTAAATTTCTTTGTTTCCTCTTAGGCATATCATTTTGCCATGTTCTTTATGTTGAATACAGTTCGATATTCCGAAGTTTCGTATATAGTTTGTAGTAAGCACCTTATTTTCTTTATTTATTTTCTTCTTTTTTAATTACGAACAAAGTTTATTTGATATTTCATTTTTGGATGAACGAACCTTTGAAAAAGTGCAGCTCATTTCATTTTAGAAATTACGAATCTTCGGAATAATGAACGTCACCCGTTTACTTGGTGTCCTATGGATGACCCCGACATTATGTTACACTGAAAGATAATAACCTATAACATTGAATAATAATAATAATAGAAGGTACCTTTGACGCTGTAAAATGAACATGTCTCTCCATTGTAGACAGGATATGAGAATAACAGTCAGTAGATGTTTTCTCCCAATTTTTTTATGTGTTTCCCCCATTTTTTTTTTTGTGCCTACTGTTATAAGTTGTTTAATTTATTTACCTTTGTTTGTTTCTATATGTTTTAATTCTTACTAATTTCAATGTAGTCTGTATTCATAGCATACAGTCGCCTCTACTAAAAGCATGAGTAGTTCATCCGATCAAGAAAAACATTCATTATCACTTGGTTGAATTAAAGGATTTGTACACTGACAGTCGAATCCAGTATTTTAGCTCAGCCAGACCATGTGCAAGACAACAAGATGTAGATATGCGATAATCAAAATTATGTTGAATGAATCTGTCCCAAGGCATCTTTTTATAACCAAGTGTGAGGGAAGGAAGTTATCGAATTAGGCTGAAAGGCAGCTTACATAAGGTCTGGAAAAGGAAACATGGAATGTATTAATCTAATAATTTCAAGGGACATTCCATTTTGATAATGTTTCGTTCTGTTATAATGTATACATGCACGGACTTGCAGAATAACAGCCGATGGCTGAGCAAGTTTCCTTTTCATTACCGTGTTGAAATAAAAAATGAACATGAAATGAATGTGATTAACCCGTAATCCGATAAGATGCACGTCAACAAGCATGTTTATACGCTGCTCCTTATCTTAAAGATGTTCATAGCGTGGACCCATAAGCTATCCTCGTCATATCAGTGTGCAGATTCCTTTCCTCATTCATTCCCACTGACTGACTGGTCTTGTTGACAGTATAATGAAGAGTACACATTGTACTGTTAATGCTTTCCTCACATTACCAAGGTCAAAGTTTTGCATGCCATGGTGGGTAATTGTAGCCAACTCGGTGTTGTCACCACGGCGTTTAAAACTCCCACATCAAGTCCAAGTGTATGATTTATATTACCACTATACAACTTTTACTGCGATTACCATTGAACTAATTTTTATTTATCTGTTTCGAAACCGTCCTTTTAACATGTAATCATATACATCTGCAAAGATAATTTCCAGTTTCTTCAAGGCAGTAGTCTGAATGGAAAATCAATGAAAAATCATGATGGTGTAAAAAAAAAAAAAATCGCTTCCAAATACAATGTCCTCAAAAGTACTTATCTTCTTAGCAAATACACTACTAAGTAACTCACTTAATATTTGTTCGTGTGAGGCAAGACCACTTTTACCAGGTTATGCCGCCTGCTCTTTGCAATGAATGAAATGAAATGAAATGAAATGAAATGAAATGAAATGAAATGAAATGAAATGAAATGAAATGAAATGAAATGAAATGAAATGAAATGAAATGAATGAAATGAAGTCAAAACAGTCAATAATTAAAGTACAGTTTTGGCGAAAAAAAAAGAAGAAGAACGGGCAATAGCGTACAGGCTATACAGTCGAGGCCAGTCCTTTCAATGATATAGATTATTTGTAGCGTATTTACAATATTCACCGAAGCAATGTTATATGTACGTATTTACAGGATAAGAGATACTTTCGTAATGATTTCCGAAAAGCGCTGGGTTTTGTGTTCATCTTTTTTACATCATATGGAAATCCTCTCCAAATTATACTGCCCGCATATGACATGGAGTGTTTATCAGTTTTAGATCTGTTTTTTTTTTTTGTTGGTTTATAATTCATATTTTTTAAATCAGAATCATGCTCGATTTTAAGACAATAATCGGAGACATCGTGCGTTAAAGTATGTTTGATTTGGTCAAACATTACAGTTCCAATTACAAATTGGAATACTCTATAAACATCTAGCATTTTTAAGCTATGAAATTGATAAAGGACCAGTATGCTGTCAAGGTCATTTGAAACAGATTGCACGCACTAATTTCTTTTGTAACAAAAATATAGATTGAAGATATGAATGGTATGTACATCCCCAACCTTCTAGTCCATAAGACATACGCGGAAGGATAAGGGTGTTATATGATAATTGTAAGGTTTGTCTAGGCACAAGTTGTTTATTTCTAAATATTCCAATTGTTTTCCTCATTGAGGAAGAGACACACTCGATATGTTTTTGCCATGATAAGTCTTCGTTTATATTAACTCCTAGAAACAGAGTCGAAAGAATGAAAAGGGATATTTTACCTGCAGGTGTTGTGATTCTCTCACACACGGAACTTCCATTTTATGTCCTATCCGAGGGACAGGGTGTTTTGCCTCTTGCTAGAAGGGACGGTAAGATTACACACACAACATTGCTCAGCACCTCCCTGGACTCGGGAATCGAACCCGGGTCCTTTGCATCTGGAGGCAGACGCACTACGTTACTGAACCAGATCACTGGTAGCGTGGACTTACAAAAGACTGAGATGGATTTCCATTAAACGCCACGCTGGCATAAAAGAATCAACAGTCCCCATCTGTTCAAAGTAACACTTACCCAATCATAAAAATACAAAGATTAAATTGATAAAACTTGTTGTCTTCATCGTTTGTGATTCACCATTCGTGAAATATTGAAGGCTTTATTTTGACATAATTTGTATTTGTTTCATATAAGGGATATTTAAAGGGTAAAGGTATGAATATGATTATCCATGTCGTATAAATCAACAACACTGGATGCACCTGTAACATGTAGGTTAGGACTTTCCGTGAACTACAGTTACTCAGTTTACTTTGCAAAATGCCTGACAACCTGGTCAGGTGCATCCAGTGTTTAAGTATTTTTGTGTTATTGTAATGATGAATTATTTTCAGTTTTGAATTTGGTTTTGTGTTGTATGTCTTCTTCTTCCAAAAAAAAAAAATAATGATAATAACAATAATGATAACAAGAAGGAAATATTACAAAGCTAAATTAACTTGGCTATCGATCTTGGACTATCTGTACTATAATAATAATAATAATACATAACATTTATAAAGCGCTTAATATAATATTTCTAAGCGCTACATGTATTACGTTTGATGGCATGAAAGAAATTCATTACCAATCTTGTACGAACAGCCTAGAGATCATAACATCTTATACATTCACAATTAAAGGGTTCTTTAGCTATGTAATTTTTTTTTTATCTAATGTTGTTGTAGTGTCTTTCTCACCCCCCCCCCCTTATAATCCGAAGCAAACAGAAATGGGCTTTGGGGATTTGTTGTTCAATCTAGAAAAGTTTAACAACTAAAGCAGATGTTTAGCAAGGCACCGTGTTAATATGCTGTCTCATGTAGTTTTCCACCGAGGTAGCTTAGTGGAAAGGCGCACAGTTGTGGTGATGTTGCAGTAATTTATATTCCGGTGATAGGTTTCCGAGTAATTCTAAAAAGTAGAACGTCAGTTGGCACATTCGTCCATGCAGAGGTAATGATGAATGCTTGGTGAGGTATTAAATCTGATTCGTTGGAAAAATTGGACAAGAAGCAACAGGCGGATGGCTGTTACAATGGCGTCTGCAGTCGCGACAAGAATAAATTGCTGACATCTAATTACAAATATTTACTCATTACCTGTGAGAGCTCATTCAGCCCTGTACATGCTGTATAAGAGTTTGGGGGACTTCTCAGAATATCGCAGGCCACGAACATGCAATTTCCTTAATAGCTTGAGTAGTTATCGTTTAAGAGAAAGAGAGCGAACAGCTGAAAAAAAACAATTTGATCATGGGAAACCTTCTCGTCACAGAAAGGATTTCTGCTGTCTCTCATGACAATCTATTCTGTGATGACATGGATGAGTGAGGAGATAATTATATTCTTTTCTTTCCAATGAAACATTGTTTCATGTGTATACTGGATTTTTCTTTTGCTGCTAAACTGTACAATGCTACGAAGAAAACTATAAATTTCCATGAAAATGATGTAGGTGAATAGGAATACGTACACGCACGCACGCACACACACACACACACACACGCACACACACACACACACACACACACACACACAAACACACAGTCACGCACACACATGGGACCCACACGCCCAAACTGGCACCGTTTCTTTCAGTGAATCGACTGTTTAACAAAGAAGGACCGCCTCCAAAATGCCCGCATACCCAAATTGATATAAGCCAATCTGCCTCCCTGCATACGGCGGTGGAACAGTTGGTATATTGGACTACTGAACAACATCTTCACCAAAGAAAAAGACTCTAACACGTAAAGAAGCTGCCGTATTCAACACCAATCACAACTGCACATATCCAGATGCACCTGCATTGGGAGTGTTCGAGTTGGATCAGTCGAAAAAAGAAAATCAAGACTATGGTGTTCCTCTTTAAGTTGTACGTCACAGTTTTATGCCTCTACAGCCTGTCGTCAATGACTGTTTCAACAAAATGTTTGTTCTCTAGAATTCATCGACACAATTTCTGTTTAACCATCAATGGGCTATCATTCAAAACGCTCCGTAATTTTGTAAAAGTCAATTCTCCTTGATTCTGTGTTTTCCCTGTGATGAATGAACGAAAAAGGTAAGTTTCCCTTTAGTTCTGACTGTGAGAGTGGTTTGCAGTGATGCATTGTTTTAGGAATTCACTGTCGTGAGAAATACTTCTGAATGATTCATTTTATCCGCGATCAAAGGCCTTTCATACAGGAGTAAATCAAGCAGCATACTGTTGTTATTGTTGTTCTTGTGGGTTTTTTGTAATGTTGTATGCATGGGCAACATTGAATTGAAGAGGAGAGAGCGTGTCGTGTTAAGGTATTTAGTTAGTTGTTTACATGAACTACCACAATGTGAAACATATTATTTGTGCTTGTTGATGGGTGTGTGCGTTTGTGTGTGTGTGTGTGTGCGTGTGTGTGTGTGCGTATAAGTTTGTGTATTTAGAAAGGGATGTGTAGTCCCTCCGTTTCGTATAAATTATTTGAATGCTTTTCTTCTTTCACTATTTTGATTATGATGATTTTCGACTATCTCAGGAGAGTATAATGATTATTGTCATAATGATTCTCTCTCCCTCTCGTGCGCGCGTTTCCACTCTCACAGTCTCATCGGGTTGAAAAAGAAAGATGAAAATATATCGAAAGGACGTCATCTAATTTAATTCTTAAGACATTCTATTCTTCAATTAACCAATTAAACGCAACGGCATAAAATCAATGCATGCTTCCATTCAGGGAAGAATATAGTAAGACAGCTATCAGTGAAAGAAAGAAAGAGAGAAAGATGCAGTCATGATACTGTTATTTCAAATGGTTGCATAATACATTATTTCGCTATATAATATAATTATTTAAGTCTAAAGTCTGATGCTTTTCTGAAGAATTGTGCAGAATAATTATTGCAAATACGGGTTAAAATCAAATCAAGTGTAGAGACAACGATATATTTTCAAGCTGGTCATCTTAGTCCTCAGATATTTCTTCAGGATATAAGAATTTACTTTGCCTTGATTCTCAAAATCATTAAAGGTTAAAGGTTTTGTAACAATCACAATGCAATATTTATTTTGTGGGAAATTGAAGAATTTCATTTATTTTATACAGATGGAAGAAATGTCAAGATAGTGACTCTTTTCAAGTCTAATATTAAAGTGGCGTCGTATTATTTCATTTTTTTTTTGTTTTGATAATGATAAAGCATGTTATACGACCATATTATATTATAATTATTACATCACATTTTAATTGTATTATGTTACATCGTATTATATAATGTTATATTATGATTGATGTTAATCTGGATGATTTTTGTATCGTAAATTCTATAGTCAGGTAATTCTAACTGTCTAAGGATATCAGGTTTAAAAGTTGTGTTGGCTTCCATGTTCAATATATTTCAAGATCAGAATTACACCATGACCAATGTTGACGCACCATTAAGGACTGATGACTTTGTCGCCGCCTTTTCGCAGACTGTTTGCAATCTGTCGGCTGCATCATTTTGTTTTCATTCACATTGGATATTTTGCAATGTAAAAAAAAAAAAATGAAAGATTTTAAGCTGTTATTTTTTCCTTAACCTCTGTATAGGATGATGACGTAAAAAGAAAATAAATATTGCGCACATTTGTCTTTGCTGAGCATTGACAGTTTTGATTACTTTGCCCGATAAAACAATACCTAATGCCACTGTATGAAAAGGTCCTTATGCATTTGAAACCTGTTAAGTTGTTTGAAGATTTGGGTGCGTGGGGCACATTCATTTGATTTTGTCGTCATACAAAAAGGTGATAATGACTGGCTTATTTCGCAATTCAATTTTTGATGCTTTAGAATATTATAATAATCAGGATTTTCATTCTGACAAGAATAAGTTTGACGTCTGAAGATACACTTACTTATACCCCTTTCGCAGGTCGATTTTGTTTTGTTTAACCCAGTTTCAGGTATCACTTTTTCATAATAGCAACAAAGGTAAAAAAAAACACAAAACATCTTTATAATCTTATATATATATATATATATATATATATATATATATATATATGTTTCTTTTGGATCATTGATACGATACGAAAAAGACTTTTCACTTCTGCTTGGAATTACAGGAAGAAAACTTAATTACTGCCGTCATGAGACAAAAAAACAGTTCCCTGTGAGCCAGGCTATTCTTTTTCACCCGTAATCTCAAAAAGAATTAGTTATCCATATTTCATGTCATATCCCTTTATTAAACAATATATATATATATATATATATATATATATATATATATATATGTGTATATATATATATATATATATATATATATATATATATATATATATGTGTATATATATATATATATATATATATATATGTGTGTATATATATATATATATATATATATATGTGTGTATATATATATATATATATATATATATATATATGTATATATATATATATATATATATATATATATATATATATATATATAAACAGAAACATGATTTGTGCATTTTGTAATAATTCAACAATCAAAGTTACAATATCCATCACTGGTGAGTGTTTTAGAGGCTTTTTGTTTTTTGGTCCTTTTTTTGTGTAGGCCTAATAAACAAAGAATCTTTCCATAGCAGAAGCCATTCAGAACTATCGCACAATTTGTCCCTAATAGCATTTTAATTGGTAACAACACTTGTTTCACTGAATCACCCTGCGTTACAAGAATATGGAAATAGAATAGAACCAAGAAAAAATTGAACGAATGATGAAGAACAAAAAAGAAAAACACACACACACACACACACACACACTTTGCATTGCATGAAGGCATTGGAAGAATTCAAAGTCAAAAAGAATAGACCTGACTTTCGCAGCAGTTAAAGTACAGCGTGCAGTTTGAGATAATTAAGTCTTTTTCATTTCTTTTAGTAGCATGTTTTCGAAACAAAGTAAGAGTCGTTGAGTTCTTCTGACGTCAATTGATAATCTCTACTTTCATTCTGGATAATTTTCCGTTTGAAAACAAGAAGAAGAAGAAGAAGATTAAGAACCGTAGAACTTCTCTGACATGCTTACCATGTGCGTCATTAGCCCGTTGAGGACGAGTCTCGAGTATACTCGGGCAAGTATCTATGGGAAACGCGTGTTGTAGCAAAATCAAACCGTCCTCAACGGGTTAGGATACGTCTATATTGAATTAGAATCCACATAAAAGTTGAGTAAAAAAAAATATTTCCCTCTCTCTCTCTCTCTATGAAACAACAACAAACAAAATCAAACCAAGCTGTGAAGACATTGCATGACTTCATGAAAGCTTGACATAGAAGTCTTCATTTTCCTCACTCATATGAAATGTGCACGTAGATGCTAGGCTTTTAAGCTAGGCATTTGATCCATTCTGCTGTCGAACAAAGCTTAAAAGGCTTTCTAGGTTTTATTTGTTTTGTTTTTGTTTTGTTTTGAACAATATTTCAGCATCATGACTGTCTAATTCCTCCACCATTTTTTTGTCTCTTTTCGTTGTCACTGCAGGAGTCCCGGTATCCGAGATCAATAAGGTCAATATGGATTTAACAGCAAATGGAAGTGGAGGTCGCCATCAGATATCGTCCGTCTTCATCGTTTCTGACGAAATTCGCCGACAAAAGGATGACGGCGTAGTCAACCCGGTGTTCGATGAGGGAGACTGCGATGACGATTCCTTTAGGTGGTTCAACGGTGCATCGAAGACGAGAAAAATCGACGGAGAAGACCACTCCGACTTCGAGGCGGAGGTTGACGCCGGTGATTTCGAAGTCCGAGAGCAGAATCGAGAAAACGAATACCGCGGGGTCTCAAATGAAGGAGGAGGAAAACTAGCAGCTCTAGATCCAGTGGAGGTCACATCACGGGCAAAAAGGAAACCCCGTGTCAAATTTAGAGGTAAATTGATAGACTGCGTAGCCCTTTGAGGATTAAGAAGAAGTGAAGAAGGGAAAGCGGCTGTACATGGCTGTAAACGTTTGATAACGCATGGCAATGTGCATTTGTACGAACTGGAATATATGCCAATTATCTATGAGATAAAGACAGTGTTGTGTAATGTGTGCATACATTTGTGGTGTGTGTGTGTGTGTGCGTGTGTGTGTGTGTGCGTTTGCGACACGGGCATGAATTGAAAATTCATTTATTATCAAAACAAAAATGAATTGAACGTCTGCCAGTAAATGCTTGTGTTTGTGAATATGTTTTATCATCACTCCTAGTGGAGCCCATAAGGTCATTATACGTCTTTGGATCAGAAAGGCACCAATCATGGTTCGTTTTTTAAGTTCGTGGTATGAGCAAGTCCCAATGTTCTGCGCACTTGCGTTGATCAACCGGCGTCATGAAGTTTTATGTCCCTATGATAGCCGTACGTGACTGAAGGACGCTTTAAGCAATGTAAGATGATGGCAATGAAAAGAACACATGCATTCTCATAGCTAATCCCGCGGGACATTTGCTTTAACAGCCCGAGGTCCGTTCCACAAAAGGGCTTGAAATTGGGTACTGCAAGTTGCAATCTTTGCAAATACCAGTAGTAGTGTTACAACCAGTACTAGGCAACCATTAATTTGGTTGAGTATGTCAAACTAAAGGTAATACTGCAACAATATTGCAAGCTGTACACTAATGGCAAACATCCATGCGAACTGTAGGCCCCTATAGCGCAAAGATAATTTTCAACGGTATTAGATAAAAATTGAAGTGATTACAGAATATTGTTGATGACCTTGCATATTCACTTGCCGCGTCGTGTGCAGGCCGTATCTGTGTGTCACTCGTGTGACACCTGATTCTTGCACCATTTCTTTTCACACGCAATTTTTATTCTTACATGCGATGATTACGTTGAATTCCTGTTCGTAGGCAAATATGGATGACGTCGCAATGTCGATTTATAATTTCCCTGTTTGATTAAGAGTCACGGACATGCGCTTGCATGTGATGTTTCTTCGGCACGACACAGGTCCAGACAAAATCCAGTGCCATTCCGTGGCGACTGTCTGCACATTTTATTGACTTAAAAATTTTGCCCTTGACATACCTCCGCACACACGCACCTACACACATACACACACGCACACAGACACACCTAATATTCTGAAACACTATTTTGACGGCATATGTAATGCGCGCATAATAACGCCAAATATCATCTTGTTCTATGGATTTCTGTTTTAACATTTTTACACCGTTAACAAAAACAAAACAAAACAAAAAACAAAACAAGACAGAAAAGAAAGGACCTTAGTAATATTGTGAAATTATCTTAACCTTCAAGTTGTCCGCTGTCATACCAAACACCACCCTAGACATATCAACCTGCATTATCCATCCTTGTCTTGTAAGGTTAAGACGAAAAATAGAATATGTTAGTAAAATGTGTCATTTATTCAAATAACACCTATGAATGTTTGGGAGCTTATTGTACAAAGAGATGCAATTCTACCCAAACTGGAAGAACACCAAAGTAATGCCGATAATGCTGACTTATAGAATACTGCAGGTTATTGACGATTAAAAGTATTTTCAACTGTTACAGTTGAATAAATAATCCCTTTGAATGGCATCCCTTGTTCTGTTTCCATTTGTGATTTTTCTACCATTGCTACCATTTTGGGTAAAATATTCATTACTGACATTACTACTATATTATTCTTTTGAATTTGAATTCCATTTGATTGACTGATTGATTGATTTATTCATTCATTCCTGTTTTATTTTCATTTCCAAACATGGGTAACACAAAAGTCAAAATGATGGCATATTCTTGCAGCATACTATCACAGTTTCTCTTGTTTCGCTTTATATTCTAACCCAGCTGCCAGCTGCCACGAGAAGCTTCGAATCATTTTTTGGGTCGTGGTCCGCTGGTGCCTCTTGCTTGCCTTCCTCTACCTCTTCGTCTGTTCCCTCGACATTCTTTCGCTTGGATTCAGTCTGATCGGCGGTGCGGCCGCCGGCGCCGTCATCGCCAACAACGACCTCCTGGTCAACCCCCTGTGTGGACTGATGATTGGCGTGCTCGTCACCGTGCTGGTGCAGAGCTCGAGCACGTCAACCTCCGTGGTCGTCGCCATGGTGTCGGCTCGTGTCTGTAAATAAACAATCAAACATACAGAAACAATTTCCCACAATATACTTTCTAAAGCAAGTCAAACATAGGAAAGACAGTGATACCAAATTTCTGTGTGGCTTCTCATCCTTAAAAAAAAAAATAAACACACAAAAGAATTCAAACGGCCAACAAGACAATTATAAAAGTAAACTCGACAGGCCAGTTGAATAGAAATAAGTGAAATGTATACTGATTAGTACAATAATGTTGGCAAAAATAACTAATGATATACCTTTCCTACTTCAGAAGCAAAGGAAAGAGTTTCAAGGAGCTAACTTTAAAGAGTACAAGTAACAAAAACTCGGTATAGTGCCATATTCACTGGAAATTACGATTGTGGGCTTATAATAGTCACTCTACTTATATTCCTAGTGATAGGTTAAGTTTAAGATTATCATTAGTATAGCAGATTTTCTTTTGACGTTTATCTGTTGTTTGTCGGTTTTGTTTTTCGGAAATGTTTAGTTTACGTAATCTTCTTATCTAACCTATCTTTGAATAACATTTGACACAGGTACTATCATCTACTATAATTATTATTTCATTAATAATCATCATTTCATTGGTGAGCTTTCGAAGTGATAAAACAGCATGCAGTCTGTAGCCCAGATGCGGGTGATCTATGACGCAAAACAAATGAAATTTGAAAATACGATATCATATTTTGGTATTAGATATGGCATCATTAAATTATGTTATATCGTAAGCGTCTAGTGGTCTTACGTTCTGTAGAAACAGGAAGTGATTCTTACTTGAAAGTAAATATAACAGCATTTATTCACACTTTAGTTGCATTGTTTCAGAATTTAGCAGGTCCTCCGTATTACAATCGCATCCAAAATAACAAACCACCACAACAAACAAACAAAGAAAAGAAGAGAAAATTGGTTAGTATAGCGGCTTGCTGCTCCACCATGTCTACGAGTGAAGTGTGGTTTTGGCTTTAGCTGGTGAGTTTTGATAAAGTTTAATACTTTTTCCCCCTTTATGTCTCATGAATCCGTACTTCAGTCGTTGATAACTTACCAAATGTCGATTTGTCCAACTTACAGTGACTGTGGGACACGCTATCCCTATCATTATGGGAACTAACATCGGGACCGCCATTACGAACACTCTGGTAGCTTTTGGCCAGGTGAGTGACTGAAAAGCACGAAGTTGAACATAGTTGTTCAGAATCTGTCTCAGTTTCCTTTGACATGTTTAAAGATGATTTTCGCGTGAAAATTTTCACTGAAAATACCATGAGAGGAATAGGATTGTGCCATGGAGTGATTGAGATAGACACAAGTCTCGCCTTGTCATTTCTATAGTGTTTTTCGATTGCCGAGTTCCAGTAAACACTTATTGTTTTTCATTGTAGGTCATTAGCCAACGCGAAAGCCGGAATCCAACAAAGCAAGTGTGTGCAGCAAAATCACTGGTTCAAAACTTATATTTTCTTCCTTGGGATTTTCTTCATCTGACTGGTATTATTTAACATGAGGCCTATAAATTATCAATCCATTAATGCATTGATAAAGCCCCTCGTACACAGGCACAGGCACACACACAGACACAAACACACACACACACACACACACACACACACACACACACACACACACACACACACACACACACACACACACACACACACGCACACACACACGCACGTACACACACACACGCACACGCACACACAGTCACGAATGACCTTTGATGGGAGGTGGAGACGGTGAATGATAACAAAAATAATAAGATAATTCAATATCCAGCCCAAAAAAAAAAAAAAAAAATCCTTTATTTCAAAGTCTGCATAAAACATGACTGCATTGATGAAAAATGTTCTCTTGCACTGATTTTCCTGACTGATCGCTCGGCCGACATAGTCCAAACAAAGCGAAGAATCAATAAATCTATTTTCCAATCTCATCAAATTTTCTCTCGCTCTACATGCTGATCGTATTTTTATGCAAGTACATGTAGGTTAATGCTCCTGTTGGGCCTTTCAAATAGAAGTTGGATGACCGAGATCGTAGTCAGACGCTGTAGTGTGCAGGGCAGGGCGGGTCAAACTTGGAGGGCGTGGCTATACCGGGAGCGACTCTGGCATCAGTTTCTCTGCGACATTTTAGAGAGCTTTTGTTTGATCTGCGGCGCGAACGCTAAGACGACGGTTACGTTGACCGTTCTCCTCTCTCCCTCCCTGCGTCGTGTTGCAAAGTAGCTTTAGACGCAGCCTATAAAAAGTAAAATACCCCCTCCCATATTATGTCGTTCGTTGCGTGTGGAATTTTTCTCCAGTAAATCTCTGAACCGACGCTATTTATGGCCCAGAACCGTCGTGAAAACTTAGACGACGCTATATAGATTTTGATAAGTGGTCTTGCGCACGCGCAGAACAGATCTAAAGCTCCTATTCAGTCAGACTATTACCTTCGCCAAGGAGGTGATTTTTTTTTTCTTTTTGGTCGGCGTTGATTTTTTGTTTGTTTGTTTGTTTGTTTGCATGTCTTTCTGTCTGTCTGTCCGCAAAATATAAACTCAAAAAGGTGTCGGCTGGTTGTGAATGGATTTGGATGAAACTATCAGGAAGAGCTGATATATAACTTGACACATGGAACAGATTATTAAATTTTGGAAGTGATCCGGAAATCTAAATGAAGTTTTGAAGGAGTTTCTTTATCTTTTGACAAATAGGGTCAATAAACTTGGGAGTTCAAGCTGCGCGTATTTGCATACTCGCACTAAAGCGCTTGCTCTGCTCGAGGCGCCGCGCAGCAGGCAGCTGATGAGGTAAGTTTACACAAGACTTTTTTTTTCATCATTGGGAAATTGGGCGTGTATGGGTGGAAAAAAAAATGGGCTGCTTGGCGGAGGTATGTGTTCTCCGAGTGATTTTTCTAGTTGTTCCTTTGTTTGGTGATTTGTTTGTTTTTATCATTTCTTTATTTAGCTTAACGTTTTATGTTCGTTAATGGTGGAAAGCGTAATAAAGATTCGTATCGTAAGCGCACGTTTTTGTTTTTGTGTTTTGTGAAAGACTCGGTAGCATGAGGATTCAAGGAGTGGGAAAGCTATAATAGTTCGGCTCTGATATATTTCAGAATACTTGTAATGAATTGCGTACAGTTTGGATGCGTTCTCTTAAATATCTTATAATCATTATCAGATCAGACAATGCCTCCTTTCTGGTTGGACAATAACTGAATCAGCTGTCTCCTGCACGTGTAGAACACTATTTTTCTCTCCCCCCCCCCCCTTTTTTTTTTGCCTAATATCCTAGTGTTCGCGTCGTAGAACTAAAGCTTGATATTATTCCAGTCAAACAAAATGCCTTTATCCCAGTCAAGCTAATACTTATCGATAACGGTCTCCTCCACCAGTATACCTTCAGATACGATGGCATTTTAATGTATTTAGGCCCAAACTCGTAATTATAGCTTTTTCATTTGAGCATTCCTGTGTTTTGTTTTGATGAGAAAATTTATTGATTTTGTCGTATTGATTTAATTTGTACATTGGAGAAATAGAACAAGCTGAAATTGAAAACTGAAACATATATATATTTTTTTTTGACGGGTGCTATTCATGGTTTTCGAATGTAACCCGGTTGCCGGTAGCGAATGAAAATCGATTCGATATTGATTGATTGATTAATAATGGTTTATTGAAACAAACATGCAAAGTAGTAGCCCGAAGGCTAAATTATAATGCATCACATGAAAAACGTATGAATTACATCAAACAACAGACAACAATATGACAACCCATGAATCCCCACGCTACGGGGTCCTTTCGAAACCCACTTGGTAACAAAGTAATACATCCAGGATCAACGGACTGCCTTGTTGCATCAATCTTAATAGCATAATAACATGCGACCCCATCATACGATAGGTTCTTATTCCTATTACCAATGGTAAAGTAGGCAGTTGGAAATGAAACCACGCTAAAATGTCTGATTCAAATCGCTCCTGTATTAATCAGTTAATAATTGATGGATGACTAATGTAGCTCAAGGTATTTTGCAAACGCAAACCTAGGAAATATTGGGTGCTCGTTCCGAGTCCGACACCCACGAAACATATAGCCCAAGAGCTCGACAGTACGCAAACAAGGCCCACGAGTCCGACAGTCATTACATCACGGGCCATAATGTATACGCGCTGTCGGTCTCATGGGCCTTTTTTCCCTAGGGTCGGACTCGTTGGCCTTATTTACCTTGCGTCGAGCTCATGGGCTGTATAACACGTGGACTGTAAGGCTCATGGACCTTTTTCAATGTCAAGCTCGTAGGCCGCATGGCTCGTTGAATGACCCGTTAACCTAACGTCTGATTAAAATTTTTCTTACATTTGGTGGCTGACTCATAATGTAACTTAAAATATTTTGCAAGTGCAAAATTAGAAAATATGACCACCGTTCACGCAGAACCAAAATATATCTTCAGCTTTCTTTCTTTTTTTTTTGTATCAAACATCGGAATACCTGTAGGGGATTGAAATGCATGCACTATCACAATCTTCATGTAGGTCATTAAAGATTTGTTTTCATATTTTGCCTAGCGCAGCGCCACTGAAAACCAAGTCTGGACACCTAAGTCCAGTATATGCTGTAAGCGGCCTGTGTCTTCTTTTTGTTATTGATAAGACAGTTTTGCTTTCAGTGCATTTATTTGCTATCATTAGCCTATTATATGCATATACACCAACATAATCAACTACTGTTACAACTTAAAATGCTCGTCGAAGAACTATAATGCACAGGTGAAGTCACATCTTTTGTGTAGAATGTTGCTTTTGAACATCTTTACTTTATCGTTAATGATGACATTAACAAATTAACTGGCATCTTGTACATGTTGTAAATTGGTTATGAACATAAGGAAAGAAGTATCCGCTTATCAATTTGTTTTACTTTATAAGACACGTGCTTATCTAATCTAGAGGACGAATTCAATTTTCTTTGAAAAACGAACAACAAACTAAACAAACACTCAAGCAAGATGAAGATTCTCAGCAGGAATCTCAGTTGTAAAATCCCCATGAAACGAAGCCATAGGGTCACCTAACAAAAAGAATTGTTCAGACAAGGGCGTGTGGCCTCGTTGCCAACGTCATCCTACACTAATCACATGCTGAACTCAAGTCTTCAATAAGGCGACTTATCTTTCTAAGATTTCTCTCTGACAAGAGAACGGTTGACACCGACCATGAATCATTATTTTTCATTTCCGATTCCACTAAAGCGGTGGATCAGTCCTCTTTCTTACTGAAATTTCGTTTTTAACAGTATGGTTATCGTACAGACAACTAAATAGATACAGACCCATCGATGCATTACTTGATAAAGTTGATTTTTGTTAAAAATTGTAAACAGACAACAATACTTCAAAATAATGTCAAACATATCCCGTCATGACTCAACTTGAGTAGATATTCAAATTACTAGACCTTCAAAGGAAGAAACATTGACAGGACAATGACGTTCATTTTGAAATGATGTAATTCACAATATTTATGTCTGAATAGAACATAATTCCACCGAAATCTATTACACATCTGTAAATATGAAGCACTCTACTAGGTAATCCCCTTGTTTATGAAATTCCCCAGCAAGTTATGAATTCCTTACTTCCTGACCCAACTCTATTTTTCTTATTGTCCAGTTTGAAAGTTCGCAAAAATTATATCCGTGTAAGTAAAGGAATCAGTTCTCTGATATATTTTAATCATGGTTGAGACAGCAAGAACGACGACGGCTACAACAAAAACAACAAACAAAAGCCTCATTCTCCTTGTTTCAAAACAGTCAACAATTTAGCCCTGCGAGATTAAGTACACGTTTCCTTAATATTCCTTCTAAAGTTGCTTATAGGAAGTTCACGGATAAATAAATCGGGATGAATATGTATACTTCATGATGATTTTAGAGACTGTGAACTTTTCAATTGTTCTGTCAGGTTAAAGAACAAGACGAATTCCGCCGGGCCTTCAGTGGGGCCGCCGTCCACGATCTCTTCAACTGCATGACCGTGGTCGTCCTCCTGCCCGTCGAAATGGCCACGAGTTACCTGGAGGTGATGACGAAAGCCGTGGTCGAGAGTTTCAATTTCCACGAGACAAACACGACAGTCGAGTTCCTCAAAGTCATCACGTCGCCCTTAACTAGATGTATTGTTCAGGTAAGGCGCGCATGATCAAGAGCGTTTTTTGTTTTTTTTTTATACAATACTAGAGAGTTTTCAATACACGACGGGAAGACGAGAATACGCGGAAGCAATCAGCTGTGACAGTCCCCGTACTCGCACTCCCGTCCCATATCTAAGCAGTTTCACTTTCCTGTACAGGACGGAGGCGTGGGGACAAGATCGCTGATTGGCTGGTTGGCTGGCTGGCTGACTGGCTGGCTGGCTCACTCCAGCCCAGCATCGGGACCGAAGGCTATTTTGGCCAAGTACCGTACTCGTTTTCCCCAGGACGGGACGTTTCTCGGATGTGATCATGAATAGAAGCAAATTTTGCACACAGCACGCTCAACTCCCGACTGCGTCGTGCTTGCGAAAACTCCCTACAGTGCCCTACTAACGTGGACGGCTCGTACTCGACAATAACACAGCCATAGAGTTCCCCAGTTATCACATCACCTTTGATTAGATGTATGTATGGTTTAGGGACTTACAGACAGATACGATTAAGGGCTTTATGAATGTGTATCAGAGTTCTCGGGTGCATGTCACAAGTTCGACACCCACGAATCATACAGGCCACAAGTCATACAGCTTGTGAGTCATAAAGCCCTCGAGTTATGCAGCCCCCAAATCATACAGCCCATGAGTTCGACACTAAGAAAACAAAGCTAACGAGACCGCCACTAAGAAAGCAAGACCCACGACACCGACACATTAAGTATGCTGTTTGTACCTAGGCCTACTGCCAAGCTCATGGACCTTATTTTCAATGTCGAACTCGTGGGTTGGATGACTCGTGGGTGTCGGTCTCGTGGTATGACCACCAGTTTTCGTTTTCTACAATAGCTATGCTTTAATAAGGTTGCCGTCCAGTAATCTTGTCTACCGCCTTTCAATCCTCAGTTTGGACGTCTTGACGCAATGAATATCCCCTCCCCGGCCCCCTTCCAGCGATGTGGACATTCGATCCGTAATTTCCCTGTCACATAGACATCCCGGATCACCCCGGACCTCCCCGGATCTGATCCGGGGCGATCCGGCCGGGGAGAGATTTTTGTTGACGCCTTGGAGTTGGACATCCTTGGACATCCGTGTCCCTGTAGATCCGGGGACATCCGGGAGGCCAACACGGCAACTTTTGGAGGTCAAAAACATCCGGCGTCATCCGGGGATTGCCGTGTTGGCAGAGCAATCCGGGGTGGTCCGTGTGGCTGCCGTGTAGCTGCCGTGTTGATCCGTATAGATGCCGTGTTTGTCCGTGTAGACGCCGCGTTCATCAGGCCTTATCCGTGTAGACGCCGCGCTCTTCCGGCCTTTTATCCTAGCCTTTTGACAAGGCCTCGTGGCTGAAGATTGAGACTAACTCGCCACACCGGGCACCGCGAGAAACGGGTGAACGCGAGACCGAGTGGCGCAGCCACGAGGCCTTTTGAAACCTGGGTGTTTGTTTTTTTTTTTTTCTTTTCCCTACCGCTTCCCGACGAAGGCGAATATGAATTAATTATATATTCATGAGTCAGATCTCAGTTGGTATGCTAATGAGAACTTGTCAACGCTGCGCTGGCAATGCAGGCAGCTACGGATGAGCGAGCCGCCGACATGCATACTAAATCTTATGCGTATTCATTAGATGCGACGGCACGGCGTGGTGAGCAATGCGGTCGCTGATTGGCTGCTACCCTTTTTGGTAGTAGAATCGGCGAGAAACAAGACTCAAATTAAGAAATTCATGTCAGGTTTCAAAAGGTCTCGCGGCTGCGCCGCTCGGTCTCGCATTTTTCCGTTCTCTCGCAGTTAGTCTCTTTTTC
>NC_092694.1:16761224-16798724 GCF_964275005.1 Diadema setosum
ATATTCGTTGAAAGTCAGTCTAAAGATGATATGTTTAAGTCTAAAGTGTTGTTTCGTGGCTTGATGCGGTTTTATTTGACTCAGAGCTGATATTGTTTACTACTAAGTATGCCGAAAGTGCGTTCAGATAAGGAGATCGCAACAGACGTCAAACAATGCTGACTTGTGAATATAGGGCATAATGGAAATCATGCCATTGTCACGATCGTTCTTAATATTTCTTTCCATAAGAGTTATGACTGTGTTTCTCTTGTTTACAAGTGCTCATTTAGCACGGCCGGCTTTATTTCACAATAACTGCTTTTCATTCTATTTCTTTTTTCTGGTGCCACTTCAGGGGTTAAAAAAAGAAAAATGGGTAGTGGTTACACCCTATGTATTCCTATGTATTATGCAAAAAAAAAATGGAGAAGGGCGAGCTCCCCACCCCCCCCCCACCCCCGTTTCGCCTGCCCTGTTTAATCTTAATTTACTTTTTAAAATATCATCATCTCAAATGAGACGCAGGTATATGTGCAACGGTGTAAAATTAAGTATATTACCACGGAAATTTACATTAATAATCATACTTTTGTGACATGAATGATATGTATTAATCTGTCCTGTTTTTGACATCGCCGAAGTGCCAGAAGAATTTCCGATTACATGCCATTGTTCTCGTTTATTTACAAAGAGGCAGGAACAGCTATATTTGTGACCAAAGGATATATCTCTGTGTGAAATGTTTGTATAGGACCTACCTATAATTATATGGATATTTATACTATTCTGTCATGTCTCATTTCAACAGATCCAGGATTTACCTTCTGTCTACCAAAATGAAGCACAGGCATACAACAATAATGTTATGGACCAAATTATGTTGTAGCTATAAGCAGTGTATATTAATTTTGGTTACTTGTCATGTACCCAGATTCCAGTACTCAGTGGTATCTATTATGTTTAGTGCTGAATAATATTTGTATCAATGTCGCATTTAAACAAAAAGAGATACGCAATTTGATTCCAATTTATTATTTTGGTTTGTGTCTGTTTTGTCTCAAAGAAACGTAGTTCTCGTACTGAGTTCAAAGTCTGTTATCATTAATATTGGCAAAACTAGTAAATGACGTTTATGGTGTCTTCATATGCGTTGTTTGTTAAGTTGTTGGGATTTTCTCACATTTCTTACATTATTGTCGCACATTCTATTCCAGTGAAAAACTGTTAAAACATAATTATCTATGTCGTAACAAGGTTGTGTTTACAGAGATCAAATTTGGGTCACAATGCCAATGCCACAAGCAGCAAACGCATTCACAAATTGGAAACGGCGAAATGATATGATAAAGACAAGCAAAGTAAAAAATTACAGTTTTGAAAATGATTGGAGTGTACCGAAAATAAGGCACCTTGTATTAAAAAGTCTATGAAGAGTGTAGTGTGCCGAGTTTCGATTTAAAGATTGTTGTTCTAAACCATTTGAATATTTGGTTTGAGTAAATTTGACCGCTTACTCTTTCATGAACAGTATGATAATAGTAAATGAGTGTAATCGTTTGTTCCAGTCCCTTTTAGGGCTTTTCTTTAATTGTTGTAATTGGTGTAAATAATTATTTTACACACAGTATTTTTTATAACAACGAAATGTGTTATCTTCATCCCGCTAATGGCGATATTTTTTATTCATTTTCTTTTCTCCTCTCTCTTCTTTCTCTCTCTACAGCTCTCAATCACAAACTCTCAATAAAGGATTATAGAAAGCTAGTGAATATTACCCACTCGACAGTGTTTTTGTTTTTGTTTTTTTCGATTTCAAGCGTGCTTCTCCAAAATCTGAAATATTTATCAGGCTCACTGTGGCATTGGTTGTAGCACACTGCTTCTGTTGTAATGTACTGTACGGTGTGTCCAAAACAGAAAATACACAATCGGATTTTCGCATTGATAACATTTACTTCCAATATGATTAAACTGTCTAAATGCTATTTCAGGGTCTGAAAATATAACATCTTCCCTACATTTTGCAGAAAACCCCATTCAATGTGGTTGAGTGGTCACAGAGAAAATATGGATCATTGTGCGCTGCATGTCATGGGTCTGATTCTTCCAAGATTAGAACTTGGATGCTCTTGAAACTGCATTATTGAATAGTGTGAACACAATGGACAGAACGTGAGGGAAGGGATTCCTGACATGCTCTACAAAAAAAAAAAAAAAAAAATCCTCACTTTTCTTTCACCACTGAAGCAAATCGGATCTGGTTTTCTGTAAGATGTGGGTAATAAGTTATAGTTTCATACCCTGATATTGTATTTGGATTGATTTACTGTTTTCAAATCTATTGTTGCTGAGGGTCCCGTTTTTTTTTTTTGGGGGGGGGGGGCATACGGTAATGGAAATCACATTGTCATGATTACAAAAATCAATAAAAACAACCCGCAGCCAAACAACAAGAGCGTTTTGCTGCATGCGAACGAAAAATCTGGGTAGAAAATCTTAAAAAAAGACAACAACTACACCTTGGTGAAAGAAAAAAAAAACTCAACCATAATATTCATTTAGTGGTCTATATTATAATGTAATACTCGCATATTTTGCTGCTTACTATAGCTCCTTCCTGTAGTTACCACGACCTATTCAAAAAGTGATTTCAAGTTCGATGCTAGGACTGGTGTTGTCTCCCTTGCAACTACTGTAAAATATTACATCAGCCTATAACGATTGGCTCTGCACATAGTTTTATGACATGAATGGGGACGACTTACTTCCATGGACGTGTATTCGCTAACACTAACACTGAACTCGGTCGGACAAACTTGATAATCCCTGACGCTGGTGTTGGTCTTTAAGATTTTTCTGCTGGCCAGAAACAGTGTTTTGAAACACTGTTTCTGGCCAAACAGTGATTCTAGCTCGAAAAAAATTCTTATAAACGCTCGCCGTGATTTGAAACAGTGTTTTGAAACACTGTTTGTAAACGCACAAAATAGTGCGTTTACAAACAGTGTTTCTGTAGAATCAGTGTTTCAAAAATCTTATAAACGCAACCGCGATTGTAAACACTGTTTATGTGACGTCACAATGCCTTGCGCGCACCCTGTTTGACCTTTTGCCGAGGAAAAACTGCGCAGAGTGAGTTGCGCGATGGCACAGTCTGAGCGAGAGCCCCAACACGCTCGGAGAAAAAATCTTAGAAACGCTCTCCTGACGAAACTGTGATTTGAAACAAGTGTTTCAAAACAGTGATTCAAAACAGTGATTCTAGGCACGCAAAATCTTATAAACGCACCCTATCTATCACCGACATGACTGATGGAACTTAGTTCAGGGAGCGACATACAACATCCCCTGGCCCAATACTAGTTCCCAGAACTGAATCTATAATAGCAGGAGTTTGAGGCCAACCTGCTATACACAAGCTCGCTGCTGTGGCGCTGGGCTAACACTGAATACACTAGGGAACTGTTTTATGAAGTCATATTTGATCAATAGTTGATTCTATCATAAGTCTATTGCAACCTGTGTGGTAAGGAAATTTATAATCGATTATAAAATAAATTTCACACAATCAGGGACTGATAATAGAATAGGATAACACAAACACAGATAGAACGGTATAATACTTTACAACATAATGACTGCGTAATTATATATCATTATAACATAATAATTGTTCATAGGTTTGGAGCATAAAAAAAAAAACAACATGTGGAAGGGATTTCAGTTCGGTTTCAATTGAACTTAAAAAGGGTAAAAGAGGAAAGTTGACGTAAATCATCAGATAAATTATGTTCTTATAGGTTACAGCTCGTTATTCCGAAGGTTCGTTATTCCGAAGGCTCTTCAGTCCGAAGATTCCTTATTCCGAAGGTTCGTTTTTCCGAATTTCATTTTCGGATGAACAAATATTCGGAATAACGAACCTTCGGAATAACGCCACAAATGTTCGAATTAACGAACCCTTTTTTATTTTCGAATTAACGAACCTCTAGGTATAGGGAATTTGCGTGTTTCGGATTAACGAGCCATCGGAATAACGAACCTTCGGAATATCGAACCTTCGGAATAACGAACAGCACCCGTTCTTATAAGCTGCTGCAGCTCTGTATGAGAATGATCTCTTACAATAGTTTGTTTTAGGCTGTGGTAACTGTATAGATCGTTTTGATTACGGAGAGAGTATGGTGATGTCTGGACTTAACATTTCTTTCATTTATTCGGGGTCATGTCATTCAGAATCTTATACATGAATGACAACAGATGATTGTGGGTTGTTGTTGTTGTTGTTTTTTTTTTGTGTTTTTTTTTTTTTTGTCTTTTGTTACTGTATTGCACCCCAAGCTATAATGAACATCACTGGTAGAAACATGAGAATAGGGCTTAACTTTAAAAAATAATCTCCCGGCTCTATTTTGCATCTTGTGGAGTTGAGGAAGAGAGTTACCGTTGGTGGATTACCATACCACATAACTACATTATGCAATAATAATTTTCAGGGCCTACGTGTAATTATGATTATTGCATTGTAATCATACTGAGCATTATGATACATAATATGCATTACATACATAAAGCTTCACTTCACCCTTCAGTAGGCCTACCATACACCATCCACAAATCATAATTGTGTGACTTTACTCATATGGCTCTCTTTAGACTGCACCTGACAATCAAGCTACAGTGGTCACCGAAATTTAGTAATTAATCAGACCTTTTTTTATAGGCCTACAACAGTCCCACCGACAAGAAAAGTTGCATGAAAAGCTATATGGTGCATGTGCCAGGTTATAGCAAACGAACGTGAAAATCTTAAATGCATGAACTGTGATTAAGAGTACATAAAATTGACATAATGCATTTAATGAGTAATCAAAGCAAAATGTTTAGATCACTATTTACGCTGTAAGTGCTGCTTTAAGTATAATTCCCTGAATATATAGCTGTATTCCCAGAGTAGTTTCACCCTACCGCCAAATATTAGCTGCCACTTCTTCTTCCTCCTCTTCCTTTTCTTCTTTTTTTTTTTTTTTTTTTTTGTTTTTATATAGAGCCAATTTGTGAGCCCCGAATCTATAATATAATGAGTGTACTGGAGCCATGCCGTTCTCTTAACACAAGACATTATCATTTCTTCTATTTTTTTTTTTTTTGGGGGGGGGGATGGGGGGTAGTTCCTGTAATAGCAGCGGCAGAATAAACTGCAGCTGTGCATTCTAGTTGGAAAAAAATATATATATATCCGGGTGACGTAGAGGGCGTTTTTCGATAAATGTGTAACCCGAACCTATAGGCCTACAAAGAGCGAGTATTACAGTTTCTTACCTATAGTCTTCAGCTTGGAACATTACTGAATTCGTGTCCGTGACTGTTTCACAGTAACAATATTGTCTGTTGCAGAGCGATGGGGCAGTTAGTTTTCATGGTCTGAGCTGCGCAGCAAGTCTGGATTGTGATCGGAATGACATGTATTATAGATAAGAGATTTAACTCTGAACTGTTACGAAAGAAATGGAAAATATCAATAAGACAATATTTTGTTATGCATGGCATTTCAAGCACATTGAAGCAATTATGCTGAGAGCGTTTCATAGATACAATAATTATTATCAATGTGGTGCTCGTTATGGTGATGATGAATTTTTAAAAATTGATAGGCACTGTTCTCGTCCTACATTTCTCAAATAGACAAGCATTAATTTTTAGCAATGATCATATTCATTCCGTGAGAAGGAAACAATACATATTTTTTTCATAATAATACTGATATCATTACAACATGTAATATACTTGTCTTTAAAAAGGTATAATAACAAACTATACGAAAGCAGGAGAAATTAAAAGGAAAGGTCACAGTGTAAGATTTATGGATGCTAAAAAAATGTGAATAGTAATGTCTGAAAGGTTGTAACGACAAAAGTAATCCTAATAATAATAACATGATAAAGATAATGAAAATGTCAATGATTACGATGATGATAAGAACTAGATAATGAAAAATGATAATAATGTTTGTAATAATATTATATCTTATTTTCATTTTATTCCTTTGTTCTTTATCTATCAAGAAAAATGTGATTATTTATATTTCTTCTTTCTATTCTTTATCATTGTCATTGTAATCAAATTGTTCATATTATGAACATTACGATTACAATGATGATGATAACTAGATGTCTCCGCCATTCTAAGTGTAACCAACGCCTCAGAAATGTTTTCGCATCTTGTTGACCCCTACCCCCCACAAACCCATCCCTCCCCAAACAAACAAACAAACAAACAAACAAACAAACAAACAAACAAACAAACAAACAATCAATCTAGGGCCTAACATCATTTTTATGTCATTTCATCTTATTGATTTTCATTTTCAACAAAGAATATAACAGTAAACAAAACATTATGAAAGCAATATGTAAGGGCAGTACATCACCATTCTACATAATCATCGAAATGTATTTACAACATTGTTTCGGATCTAATCAGTAATTATTTTTGTTTTTACAATAACGGACTTTTTCTGAGAATTTAATCCAAATCCCATCACAGCTGGAGTGGTACTAAACAGAACAAATGCTGGTAAAAACTGTATAAGCCTTATGGGCGACGGGGGTTCTATAATCATCTGTGTATAGGCCCCGCTTATTCATTGACCATGCTAAGAGTTTGTTTGTTTGTTTATTTGTTTGTTTGTTTGTTTGTTTGTTTGTTTGTTTGTTTTGATAGTTGAAAATAACGATCGAATACAAGGAGATTTGGCGAAAATTGTGAGCAAAGATTTGGAATAGGGAGCCTCACTTGATTGCATATTGTTGATTAGTTTATTCTTTTTGAATACACAAAAGAAAAAATACACACAAGGAGATAACATGATCGAGGAATTTGACCACTCCCATAAAAAAAACAAAACAAAACAAAACAAAACATCAACTCTCTTACAACACGTGATTAAACAAGCTGACAAAATGTCATGTATTTTCTTCTGTACCGTAACCTAACACGTTTACAGTCCAAAGGGTCTTTATGTGCCACGGTGTAAACCCCCTATTTGACTAGAGAAACTGCCAAGCTTTACTTAGACGTAAATTGTGTGACAAATAATCTATGATTTTTTTTTTTCTTTCAAATGACCAGTAGCTACATATTGTAAAGCCATGGCTTTTGTTCACAAAGCAGTAAAAGAAACTTAGACTTTACTAGCAAATCCACATGGGAATACTGCCTAACACTCAATCACCACCACCACCACCAAAAAAAAAAAAAAAAAAAAAAGGAGAAAAAAAAAATGCAAGCTACATGTGACAGGATTGGAATTGCAAAACAAAACAAAAAGTTTGAAAAAAAAAAAGGATTTGAATTGCGAAAAAACACTATTGTAATATTTAGGCTACTGTCACAATTGTTATATTCAAAACAACGCCCCTCTTAAACACAACAACAACAACAAATGCCATAATGACATTGATTTGGCGATTTATCGATCGGTTTGGGCAGGTATAACGGTGCGTTTGAGCAGAATACTGAAAGGTCTTGTAGTGCTAGTATTATGCCAACTTGGAACGCGGCCGTATACCGAACTTTCGAACATGCATTGTAGCACATAAAGATTAAAGGGAGCAGGGTATATAGTGTAGGCCTATTGGTGGAGGAGATGAGGATTGTTTCGAGATACCAATAAACCACTGATAGTACAGAGCATACCATTCTAAGAGGAATTCAAAGTTTACTTGACGAAAATCGGTTTTGCAATGGCTGAGACATCCAAAAACAACTAAAACAAAAGGAATCGTAGGTGGGTCTCACCTTTTATTAAGGCCCGGTCCCACTGGCCGACGGACACAAAGCGTATGCAGAAAGGACACAGCGGACGAGCAAAATTTCGGGGATGGCTTCATCCGCTTTCATCCGCTTTCATCCGCTCCAGAAATTGACAAAATTGGCGAAAATTGGCGGTAACAGAACGGAAATAGAACGGACGTGGGTAGTATGTAGCGGGGATGTTAAACGGATGTTCATCGGAAGCCTAGCGGATGAAAGCGGATGGAAGGGGATGACAGCTCCGAAGGGCTTACCGGAGATAATTGTGAAACGGACGCATAGCAGAAAAAGCGGATGCAGAGTGGATGCAGAGCGGATGCAGGGGGGATGCTTTCGAAATGCTTTATATACGAGATGCATACGCTTACATCCTTTCTATTAACGTGCTATTAACGATGTAAAGACGTTCCATGTACCATATCTTTCCTCCCTCTTTCCGTTTTTAGCTGCAGCGGATGTGAGTTGCGAGGATGCCCAGAGGATGCAGAGAGGATACAGCGGACGTTTAAGGGATGCCGCACGGACATACAACGTTTGTTGCTCGTATGTCGCGGATTTACATCGTACACAGCTGCGGAAAGTTCATCCGTTCTAAAATTGCGCGGATGAAATCACAGTGGACGGATGCTCGATGGATAGAGCGGATGAAACACGTATGCGATGGGTACACAGCGGATTCGTAGCGTTTTCCAACGGATGGCAAAATTTTTTGTACGCTTTACATCCTCTTTGCATCCGTAAGTGCAGTGGGACCGGGCCTTTAGGATCGCTCTGTTTTGGATATAACAAAACTAGTCATTTCAGAAACGATTTTCATCAATTAAATGCTGAATTTCTCTTGGAATTACATGCTCTTTCACATTTCTTTATTGGTTTCTCATTATCTCCCCCAAAATGTCAGAAACCTGAAGTGAGGTATCAACTACTAGTAGCTACTACCCCTTTAAAGCGATATAATCCATTGATTCAGACAGGTTATCATCCCAAACTACGGAGTACTTCTGCCTGAGTACGAATGGGCACCGTGTAATACAGTTTGTACTCGTATAATGCAATGGCCACAGCGTCGAGGGAAAGAGCGCCAGCTACCGATAGATATCTGTCCAATAATTGCACACTTTTCATCGCACATTCTTTCGCCTGCCAAGAAAGATGGCTCCTGCATCTCAGGTAAGATCGAGAATAACCCGGATCATTATACATTTTGTGTTTGCAGTTGTGTCACGAGTCTCATTTTCTTAGGAAGAAGAGTTATTCATATGTCAGGATGATTGGACAAATTATTTATGAGACCCATTTTTACCGTACAGTAGAAAATTATTCTCGTCAAATTCGGTAACCAAGTATGAGCGTTGTTAACAACGGTCCACCTCGCCGCAACGCAATGAATGCATAGCAATAGGCATAGCGGCTGGCGCCCGAAACCTGCCTGCCTGTCCCTACATGTACGTGCGTGCTTAACTATACCAGGGAGGTGTAAGAAAAGGAGAGACAACTCGTTCGTATTAAATTCATGCAAACACATGTTTGGTTTCAAAGCGTTACAATGGGATGTCTAGCATTCCACTATACGCTTTGAAGTCATGCTCTGCACCGCTCTTGTTGCAAGGCGAAGTTCAGAGAAGAAGAACGCATTTCACCTTTCGTTGAATTACAAACTTTATTCCCCCGTAAAATTTTAAATGAAATACTCAAATTGATTAAGAGTAGTTTAGGAAAGAATTTAATATTATAAACATGTATTTCTAGTTTCTTCGTAATGCGCAAATCGAAATGAAATGAAAATTAGGCCCTCTTAAAAACCTAATAGTTCTCTATAATGCGCACATTTCCGCATGTTAGTTTTCTATCCTTTAATCTGGGATATTTTGATCTTTCAAATAAAGTACTTCGCTAAAGCGTGCACCAGCGTGCTTTTAAACTATTTGCTATTAAAATTGTCAGTTTTACACTGCATTTTGATTCGCTGCTCTAATTCAAGGTACACAAATTCATTGTTGACATCACATTGAAAGAGAGCGAGCGAAATGCAGTGGGGGCAAGTATTTCTAGATGTGAGAGCGCTTGTCCCGATTATTGATGCTCTCTTTTGTCAAAGCACCTGATTTCCACCTGTAGTTAAGCGCATAGCTTCTCGGCGGTGCTGCGCATCCTTCAAAGGAGAGCAGGAGTTGTCTCTCCTTATCTTACACCTCCCTGACTATACACAGCCCAGTCGCCGCTGTACATACGTAGTCGCGTAGCGTATTAACAGCGTCTGGTCGGGCTAGTGCGTGCTGTCACTGCCAGTACAGTAGCATCAACGAAAATTACAGTGCAAATATGGTTCAGAAAATCTGCTCTTATCTCGATTTTGGTTTGGTTTTAAGGCGTAAAATTTTGACAGGAGGTAGAGAAGAAATTTCTCTCCAAGCTAGCTAGGTAAGAGTAGATCCTAGACAAACATAAAAATATAGAAAATAGGACCTAACTAAGACTTAACGACATGTAACGTTGTCGTTTGGTCAACCCAAATAAATGGCTATTTTTTGTCCATTATTCTACAGAGAGTCTTAATTCTAACGTTAGACAGAAAGGCCCATCTGTCTGCAGAAGTCTCTTACTTAATTATTTTTTTTTTTTTCGACGTTATCGCTCTCATCCATATAATGTTAGAGTCTATACATCGGAAGAGATCCGTGAAGCCAGACGCAGTCTCAGTGTCCATGGAACATTGACCAGATTTTATAGTCCTACGTTGACAATCAACAATAGCATACCGATCTTTCGGTTGATCTTAAAGGCATAATTTACCATTTGCAGATGAAACAAAAACCCAGCATAGGTGCTTTAAAATAGTTCTGAAATTGTGAGTTAGGGATGGAAACAACCACTGTAAAAATTTAAATCCATATAATCAATGTTAAATATTGTTAAAGGACAAGTTCACCTTCATAAACATAAGGATTGAGAGAATGTAGCAATTATTAGTAGAACACATCATTGAAAGTTCGAGGAAAATCAGACAATCCGTTCAAAAATGATGAAGTTTTTGTGCAGTCACCGCTGGATGAGAAGACTACTGCAGCGTATGATGTCACATGAGTATGGTTGGGGCACCACCTACAAATCGGCAGGGCACCTTCCCATCGGCACCCTGCGTATCATGGCTGTTTGCGTATACATGTAGAACGAAAAGGTACGCGCGGGATTAAGTGTCATTAGCTATAAAGACAATAAAAACGAAGAAACGAAAATCAAACTCAAACAAACCAAGCTAAAAATTACACATCCGCTCAGTAACGACGCGTGTCTGTGAAATTCACGTGTATTACATTGTAGCTATGGCCTGTGAAATTCACGTGTATTACTATGGAGGGGAGGGGGTGCCGATCGCAAGGTTCCCTTTTTAGCAGCGCGAAGAAAACGGAACGCACGCACTAAAATTGCGCTATTTTAAAACGGAGATTCATAATCAACGAGACGGTCATAACATTCAAAACTGCAGTATTTATGGCATATTTTAGGTAAGAATTAGGCGGATTTGTGTCATATTTTTAAAATAAACAAGCTACAGATCCTTAGGGTGACGATAGGTGGTACCCTCAACCCCCTACAAC
The DNA here is from genome assembly GCF_964275005.1 of Diadema setosum. NCBI lineage: Eukaryota > Metazoa > Echinodermata > Echinoidea > Diadematoida > Diadematidae > Diadema > Diadema setosum. The sequence goes on from NC_092694.1 coordinate 16,772,621, forward strand.
AATATAAGGAAAATATAAAGAGAATTTCACAAATTTCATCTTTTGAAAAAAGTACACATTCCCCTGACTCCTTTAATACTGACATATGTTATGGGTAATATAATTCCCCCTGCCTTTAGAAAGAAGCAAGTCAAGTGCTCTTTTATTATGCAAAAAAAGTGAAAATACGTTGAATTTTCTTTACATAAATTCTTTATACAGTTGTACGCATACAACGTATGACATCACAAGCTCTAGTAGTCTCCTCATCCAGCAGCTCCAACACAAAAATTTTAAAAATTCATAACTTTTGCATCGATTGTCCAATTTTCCTCAAACTTTCACTGATATGTTCTACTAATATTGCTGCATTCTCTCAATCCTTATGTTTATGAAGGTGAACTTGTCCTTTAATACACAAAATGTGAACAAATGTTTCCAGACTAGCCATCTAGGGGCCTACAGTTATGGTTAACTTAGAAAAACGCTGATATCTCCTTGTATTTTAGGTTTTATTGCGAATTATCGTATATGGTACAGTAGGATGTTTTGTCATACAGCAGAGCGCAGACCTACACATATGCATCAAATGTGATAACTTGAAAATGTTTGAAATCACTGCTCCCAAAGGTAAACACTAAAACAGGACCTTAAATTTGTGACTTTTTTTGTTGGTTTTGAGCAGGATGGTCACAAATGTATTGCCGAGTGGGCAATGTGAATTGATTATGATCTCATGTTTGATATACAGTCTGATGCGAGCCAGCGGACACAGATTGTCTTCGATGTGTCCAAGAGGGAGATCTTCACAACGCAAAATGGTTTCAAACATCTCAACAAGAAGCTCAGGTCCAGCTGGAAAATTGTCAGGTATGTGACGGTTTGTATGGCTGCCATTAAATCATCTAGAAGTATGCTTGCATTTTATAATGTATGCATTCCCTACAGTCGTCCCACTCTCCTCAGAATTCTAATCTCCTGTTTTGATATCATTTTGTTCTCATTTTGTTGCCCCCCCCCCCCCCCCCCCCCCCCAATAGCGCACCCTCTCAAGTCCTGATAGTAGGGCAGATATATGATACAGTGGTAAAAATTGGTAGAGATGCTCACATACGGCGGAAAGTATGACATTTTGCATAAAAGGGTGTTTTGGGGTGCTGATTTCAAAAATTACCGGATCCAAGAGATCTGACCACTGGGCCGGCCGCCATTTTGAATTCCAATATGGCCGCCATCACAAAACAAATTTAAAGATCCCTATCTCCAGTTCTAAATGACCTGTGGCACCAAAATTTGGTACACAAGAGCGTTTTGACATAATGAATTCGATGACATATTAATTTGAAGTGTCTGACAAACATCGAATGGTCACCATTTTGAATTCCAATATGGCTGCCTCAACGAAATGTTCAAAATCTCTATCTTGAGTTCGACAAGTGGTGAGCAACGCTGAAATTAGGTGCAAAGAAGTATTTTAACATACTGAGTTAAAAAAATGACTAATGTGATGTATCTGACAAATGCAATGCCCGCTATTTTGAATTCCAATATGGCTGTGAAGACAAACATCACGACTAACATTCACGGGCATGCCAAAAAGTGCAGCAAAAATGAAGCATAATGCACCTTTCACTGACGTCACAATGTAAATACCGTAGCACGCACTCAATCAGTTACAAACGCGTGCTCAATCAGGTAGTCTTATTTACAAACCAGAGATAGCGATTTTCAACACTCCAACATGGCAACTATGTAGAAAAATTCAAATTGGTTGCCGTGCAGCTTGTCAGACATGTCAAATAAGTATGTTATTGAAGTCATCATATTACCACTCTTTTATGTATCAAATTTAAATGGCTTAAATGTCATTCAGAACTGAAGATAGGTACCGGTATCTTGACGGTGGCCATATTGGAATTCAAAATGGCGGCCGACCCTGTGGCCAGATTTCTTGGATCCAGTAATTTTTGAAATCAGCCCCCCAAAATACCCGTATATGCAATACTTTCTGCCGGATACGAGCATCTTTTTCACATATCTGCCCCACTATGTCTAGTGTCAAGCTGTTTGTTTTTTCAAGACCATTGTAGTAGCACTAGTCACATTCTGGTGGTGTAGATCTTGAAATGTGAGTTTGCCATTGATGACTGTAGCTCCCGCAATTTGTTTTAGTGTACCATTGGTACTTTTCTCTTTTCATGCTCATGTGACCATTTTATTATCAGATCATGAAATTATTTAAAGCTAAATGATACCCTTTCCCATCCAGTTCACTAAATCTTTAACACAATGTAGAATGGGTCGAGAGAATCCTGCAATCTCATTGGTCGAGAGCCATGCACACGTGTATTAATCTTGTAGCACACTCAATCACTGGCGATAGACGTAGTAAGCATGTTGCTGTGTGTACTTGTAACAAAGAATTTGTGCATGTACCAAGCATTTGTGCACTTAGCAAGAGACGGCTTGCCATTTGTAAAGTAATTATGAATAGCCTGCAGTTGCGCATTGAGAGATGGGTAGCCATACATCAGTAAAAATGTTCATACATCAATACAATAATGCATGGTTTCACTATGGCAAGCCATAAAGAAAGCTGTGCAAATTGTCAGAAATGCAATTAAAACAATGGATTTTGCTCAAAATTTGTCACCATTCTGTAAAACATATATGTTTATGTGTCTTTTCATGCATTACAAGGAATTTGGTAAATGCAATAACTATGGAATTTAACCTAAACCCACTCAGCTTTATCTCGTGGGTTAAGCATTCCATAGTTACCTTATGTACACAATTCCTACTGACGCACTCTGATCCAAGCATCATTTGTATACTCTGATACTTTGAAAATTTATGTTAACTATGATTATATATAGAATTCTTTATCTTCATGTTTTGTCAAATTTTGCAGCAACAAAGATGAGATCACAGAGGAGAAGCTAGCCAATGCTAAAATCTTTGTCATCGCTGGACCCAGAGATAAATTTACAGCGCCTGAGGTAAGAGAACAAGCAAAAGTTTGTCTGACAAAGTATGCTACCAGATCAGGCCAATAAACATTGTTTATTTATTTATTTATTTTTTTCATCACACCAAAACTTTCACATCACTATCTGTTTGCACAGTAAAAGAAACCTACATTTAATACTTGCCATAAGTTTGTACCTACTGATGATTCCTGTCTTTAATTGATGAACAATGTATGTGATAGTGACATGAACCAGACACAGACTTAAAAAAAAAAACAAACAAAAAACAAAAAAAAAAAAACCCTAAAGAAAAAAACACACCTTTACAGTGCCCAGGCAGTTTAAAATACCGTAACTTGCGCAACGTTTTTCATCAGCTTTCAGCAATCCATCCAAAGTTCACCTAGTGGTGGATTAGCAAGCTCACTCAGGTGTAGCAATATTCCTTTTGTAGCCCAACATGAAGGCCATTGGACACAGTAGGGATCAGCCCTAGGAATTACATGTGTAGATTGTCTCTGCATAATTGACATCGCGGCGCTCCTGCATGCGTGCCAATTGAAAAACAGAATGCAAAAAGGGTAAAGGTGCATTTGATAAGCAAGTATTATAAAATGGGTTCAAGAATGTAGCCAATTGGAAGCGCTGAAATGAGTCACGTGTGCGTGCATTAATTTCTTCAGGTATGCACTAAGAAGAGTCTCTCTTCCACCTCCCTGGCCTGACGTACGTCACAATGTTTACACTAGCAGTGCGCACTCAATTAGTTGTTACAAGTGCGTCACGCGCTACTATACGCGCTGTCAATCCTGTAAACAACTTCTAGTTCGGGCCGCGGGCTGCCACAACAGCCGACGGCCTTTCTTGTGCATAACAGTACGTGGCGTACGTATACTCTTAATTATACGTACGTACAGTACTTATGTGCGGGATTTCCGAGTGCGACGTGCGTAAATGTTTGGGACGAACTTCGGACATCTTGACTTTTGATCGAGTGCTACATGTAGCTGACTGGTATTGACCCACAAAGGTACGTGAATACATTAGTTTTCGACCCATTTTATAAAACAAATGATGCACAGGATTATTTCGTGGCGTTAGTGAAGGTGCGGCGCACTCTCGAGTATTGACAACGGTTGCAAACATGCACTCGGCTGCGCCTCGTGCATGTTGCACCATTGTCAATACTCTCGAGCGTGCCGCACCTTCACTAACACACTCTATCCTGTGCATCATTTGTATAATATCACCTTGCTATGTCAGTTTTTCATGTCCACTTTTTATCACCTTGTACTGTATAAGGTGTTATTTTCGAGTTTAGATATTTCCACGAATCAGGAGGTCACAGACATCTTCACGAGGTGTTGCTTTTGCGAATTGACACCGAGGCTGTCATAAGCGCACTATTACACCAGTGCATGGCAACATTTTCGCATGTTGTTAAATTTGCGGTTCAACAGTAATTCACGAAATTCGCGAAAATTAAACACTCGTGAAAATAACAGCTTATACAGTACTGGGTATTTGACATTGATTTTTCAAAGAATTCCGAAGCTGCGTATTCCCCTTTTCTTTTTACATTTATTTGTGTTTTACTCTAATTTGTACATTTTGTTGTACTTGCTAAATATATTTTCCCCATTAGTTTGTAAGAACTGTTTGGTAGCATTATGTTACTCAACTACTGGTCTAATCACCCGCACCAGTTAAAGATGAGGTCACTGTGCAAAGTATTGGCCTCTGGACATGTACACCATTTTTCACATGATGTATTCAAAAGATTATATTTTTGAAATATCATCACCCTCCTCTACCTCTCCAAGTTTGAAGTGATCAAGAAGTACATGGAGGGTGGAGGCAGTGTTCTGGTGATGATGGGAGAGGGAGGAGAGACCAAGTTTGACACCAACATCAACTTCCTCCTCGAGGAATTCGGCATCATGGTCAACAACGGTGAGTTATCCAAGTGGAGATGGTGTTCATCTGGTCAAGTCATGTTTTGAATTCTTTGTTGTAAATGACCACCTGAATACATCGAGACCACAAAATATTGCCAGGTTTTCTTCGCCCTCATGACACATGGTAAGGGCAAACTCAAAATGTGAAGACTACTACATACCACATCTGTAGGCTTAATACGTAATTTGCAATTAGGTAAAGTGTGAAGTAGCAAATCAACATGAATTGAAAAACAGTGTAGAAGAGTGAGCAATTTGACTCTTGGAAGCACAATGTGTGAAGGGTTCATCAAAAGTCAACAGCAAGGGTTCTTGAACATTCAGATTCTATGAAAATGCCACTTGGTGATCAAAACTGTACTTCCACATTGTCTCAAACTACCCAGGCATTATGAAGTCCTTGCTCCCAAAAGCTACTTTCTTGTTGGTAATGAAGGTCATGTTTAATCCGTGTGTCAAAATTATGATACATCCAAACAAATCTCCCAAAGAACAAGTTGACTATCAAAAGTTTGTTCAATACAAGTAGTATTTTCCCAGTTAGTTGAATATCTGTAATGTTCACGGTGCTTATCAGTAATATAATGTTTGCTTATGTTTCCCATAGGTGTGGATTGGAATTAAAAATTCAGATTCAAATTTTGGCAATTTGTCCATCAGTTGCAATTTAGAAATTTGTTGCGTAAATTCCATTTGAGTTATTGTGTGTGTGTGTGTGAATATTTTCTTTTTATCTCTGTGACATCGTTCTGCTTCAATAGACTGTGTGGTCCGTACTTCATACTTCAAATATTTCCATCCCAAGGAGGCACTGGTGTCGAATGGAATCCTAAACAGGTAAAATGTACTTGTATGTAGCCAGGCATCTGTAACCCTCCCCCCGCCCCCCCCCCCCCCCCCCCGCCCCCCAAAAAAAAAAAAAATAAATAAATAAATAAAAAAAAATAATAATGAAGAAGTGGCCTCCACCCAAATTTGACAAAATTTGAGACCTCTTAGTGTTGTTTTATGTGGTACAGTTGGGAATAAGATGTTGAGAAGTCACACAGTTTTGATTCGTAGTGCAAAAATAAGGGAAAAGAGAAAATGACAGCAAAAAGAAAGAATGGAATAGTGCATGGACCTTGTGTATCCTATATCCAGGTCATTATTCTACTTTCCCAGCAATCCATTCTCTTGATTCCCTACACACAATCTGAAGCCAAACTCCAACTGTGATGTGCACAATCCTTTCTCTCCATAGAGTGTACCATTCATGGTATGATGGGGCTGGGTATACCAGATTTTCTGAGAGTTGAAAGAAAAAGACCAACAAGTAAACGGATAAAATGATGCTATTTCTATGTACCAGACTGCCTGAAAATGTTTTGCTGTTGCTTTTTTTTTTTAATTTATTTTTGCTTGCTTTGTATTTTCTTATGAGAGAGAGTGGGAAAAAGAGAGATACAGACGGATGGTTGTGTATTTTCTATTACCCCAAAATGCCTCAAACGAGATCGTTTGAGATCGTGATTACGCGTAATAGAAAATGATAGGTAAACACACCCAGAATCTACAACATTACACCTGTTATGACAGTTATGTCATAAGTTATGACACCTGTCTGTTCCTAATCTGAACACTAATATGGATTACTCTTGAATTGCTTTTAGTCTTTTAGTCAAATCAGTTGCTACCCATGTACACGTAATGGGGCAATCGTTCCACTGCATCTGAAAACGTAAAATGTGTGTCTCATTTTTATATATTTTAGGTCTATCAGCCACGCGGCGGGAAAGGCTGTGCCTGGAGCAGGGGACGAGGATGCCCAGAATGATACCCAGTGAGTCGATTCTGTGAAGACACAGAACTTATTTTTGCTACCTACATAGATGTCATATGAACACATGAAGTGAAATAGTTAAATGAATGGATGTTATGAAATGAGCAAATTTGATAATGACACTGTTATTGTGATGAATATGGTGATGATATTACACATAACTTAGAAAAATGACACTGATTGCAATAGTAATACAATTACTCTCGGCAGTTTGCTGTATTACTGATATCAGTCCTGATAAAAGTATTAATAATGAACTTTTATCTTTAGCTTCTATCATCCGAATAGGATGATGATGATAATTTAAATGATTATCATTATTGTTGTCTTTGTTACTATGCTCTTGATACTGTATGTGAAAAAAAAAAAATGTCTTGTCATTATGATATCCTTGTTGTCATGGCAATAATGGTGTGGCTGGTGCAGACGGCAAATATGTGACCATAGGGGTAAGATAAGATGAGGGGAAAAAAAGAGGAAGAAGAGCAAGAACAAGAAATTGATAATTATGATGATGAGGAAGAGGAACATGAAGAAAAAAATGACCTGTATCTTCATGTCAAGAAGAGGGAGAAGGAATTATTCAAATTAATGAATTCTTGCGTTAATGCTGCATTTACACCATGTTCCCGGTGCCCACAGTAGTCACGTTTCAGGCCACCATGGACAAAAAATGGGATGGACGTGAGACAACATGGTGAGACGGGACAGACAAACTTGACAGGCTGTGATTGCTGTGGATACCGTGTCAGATTTTTAAACTGTCATAAAATTTGCCACGGCAGTCCCGATGCTAAAGAGAAACCTTGTACAAATGTATGCCATAGTAAAACTAGGTTAACACAACAGAACACGACGGCACGTAATAGACTGCAACAAAACTTGGAGGCGGTCCATATGGGGCCGCGACGAACAATATTGATAGTCTTGCTGACAGGAATGAGGACTGGAACGAACAAGACTAGAATGCAAAGAGAGGAAATCAGAATGGGGCTGCTATGGTGGCCGGGAACATGCTGTAAACACAGCTTAACCCTATTTTAACTGGGAGGGGTCAAATTGACCCCCCTCGACATTTCGCGCCACGATTCCGTAGCGCGCAAAGATTTTGCCGCGTCGTTAACATGACTTTTTTCGTTGAAGTCTCCCGCATATTTTGAGACCAAATTTGCGACGTCCGGGTACACCTTTCTGAAGTTATGCAATGTTTTGCATTTTATGCATGTCAACCCGAAAACAGCTCAAATTCATGATTTCATGTGCAAATCCAATGCAAATTGTGTTTTTTTGTTTAATTGATATAAATTAGATTATTTCAACTTCTGAACATTGAAATTAATCAATTCTAATGTAGATAAGCTTGAAAAAGTGCCTGCAACAAATTTTGGCAAAAAACCAATAGAAAACAAAAGGTCGAAAAAACAGTAAAATACATAAGAAATTAACAAAACAAAAAACAAAAGAAACTGATTTTGATTGCGCTATTTTTTGACAAGAAAATTGTTTGATGTGTCTTGAGGAACTGTGACACAAAAATTTAGCAATCCTTAATTCTTTTTGATGGAGTTATAGGTGAAAATATGATTTCATGCGTAAATTTGCATAATTGATTTATTAAAAAATATAAAATCAACATTTTTCTATTGTATGACCATGTAATCTTTTAGTTGACATCCAGCTCTATGTTCAGGCAAAATTTTGCGGCGATCGCATGATTGGCGGCCGAGATCTGATGTGGGGGGGGGGGGTCAAATTGACCCCCCCCAGTAAAAACTTGGTCTCAAATAGCCCAGTTAAAATAGGGTTACAATTGTAAGTTGTTTCAATCACAACTGATCCACAATGATTGCCCTTCATCGACATATTTTTTAGTTTACATGTATACTGTGCAACAGTGATTGTCCACCAGCAGGCATAAGGCCATATAAAGCCATGCATGCATTGTGATTTTACCCAATGCTACACCTTGTAATACAGCCAAGACGTGGACAGACCTACTCTCAGTATTAGTTTCAAAATGTACTTTACGATCATTTAGCCCTATTTTGCATGCTGGCAAAATTGCTCTATTGAGCAATAACACGGATACAATGTAGTAAACACATTGTGACGCATCTAATGGTGATGTGCCATTAAAAGCTGGTTAGATTTGTGAGCCATGGCATACATATTAACACTGCCTTTTATCTGGCAGATTACTATTGTGACGGCACTACGGGCCTCATACACACAAGCTGGTCACTGACTTTGAGTAGAGTGCAGGCTGTAGAACCCAGTTCAAACTGACAAACCTATCCTATCTCATAAAGTACAATGGTTTTGGGAAATAATACAGGTACTTGAACTTTAAGAGCCTCAAACAAAGCCTACAGGTACAAATGTGACCCGCTACAGCAAAAGGATCCTAAAGTCGTTGACGGCTGAGCCGAGAAAATTGAGTTTGAAGGAGCATCATCAAAATTGGTCATTACAATCAGATTTCTGTTTTTGGCATAATTTTGTAGTCTAATGTTTTGTCTATCATCGGCCGAAATTTCGAAGCTAAATGATTGTAGGAAAGGCAGGAAATCAGCGTTTTTCTGGGCCATGATTTTTCGACTTTTAACGCAGCAGAAACGTGTCCGAAGATTTGGATTTAGCGCCTCAGCTAGACTCCGCCCCTAGCAACGAGGGAGTGATCTTATTGGTCAGAGCGTGGCATCCTGATTACTGATTGGTCGTGCGTAGACCGCTGGGGTGCTAAGCTTGAATGAACATCACGGAGGTCGCTAGGAGCATGCTTTCTGTTGTCAAGCGGTGAAAACTGTCTCTCCTCCCATTGATCATGTTAGCGTCGGAAGGAAAACTTTGATGGCGTTTTTCTCGAATATCTGATTTCCTCAACCACTTGACATGCGCTAACAAAATCATCGATATCTTCGCAACCGAGTACTTTTATGAGTTGTGCTATATGTGGAATTAAAGAAGAAGAGTAAGGGAATAATGTCATGCCAATTTCAGAAAATTGTCCTCCCCCGACTTTCAGATCGTTTTGTTGTAGCGGGTCACAAATGTATTGTTCAAAGTTTTGTGCATGCACAATCCCATGTAGCCAGAAGTGATTAACACCACTGCATGCTTTTAAATCCTTGAATATTATATTCATGACTGGATATATGCTCAAACAAACCAAAATCGCTTGTACTGTGCAAGATGATCTGCAGGTGTACACTACTATAGGAAGTACTACTGTACATGAGCAAAGTTCTTGTACTATTCTCGCAAATGATAATATGGGATTTTTAGTAAATTTTCAGTCTCATTGAATGACTAACTACATGCAACCATTTTCAGGATTTGAAGTTCATGGATAGGGATATGTTAGAACATAGACGAGGTTACTCTGGAAAAACTCTGAACTCAATTCTAGCAGTAGTTATAACCGTTCAATATCATAATGATGATGATGATAATAATAATAACAATAATAATAATAATAATAATAATAATAATAATAATAATAATAATAATAACAATAATAATAATAACAATAATAATAACAATAATAATAATAATAATAATAATAATAACAACAATAATAATAATAATACTGATAATAATGATAATAATAATAATAATAATAATAATAATAATAATAACAATAATAATGATAATAATAATAATGGTAATAGTTATAATCATCAACATAATCATAATCATAATCATAACGATATGTGACATTTATAAAGCGCTTGATATCATATTTCTATGAGCTGGGGAAGTGATAACCAGGAGAAAGAATTGTGAAGTACAAAGCATTGAACAAATACATCTAAAAGTAAGGCTAGATATTCACTTTGGTCAATCTCTATGATATGCATTGTTTACATTTTATGCTGGTGGTACAAATTGTTTTCAGCTTTTTGGTACAGGATAATATGAATTTGTTTTGAATCATCTAACATGGGATGGTGCAACTTCCTGTAGCTGTAAACATCTGTTCCTGGTTCTTTTATTTTTTTAAACATCCTGTGAGCCAACTTGGGGTGATCTCTTCTGACCAGTCGTGGATGGCTGCTTGCTTGAGTGATATAAATGCCTCAGCCACTCTCAACTCGTCGCCTGTCTAATTGAGTAGAATTTGTCTCACGCTCTGTGCCAACATTAACCCCAAATCTGATATTCATAACATTGTATACGATGTGTGTCTTTGAATTTTTCCCTTTGCTTGCTCAGTTCTCGATCAGATGACTCCTTAGCTTCCCATGCAGAGTGAGTTATAAAGAACAAACAAACAAACATATGACCAAAACTCATAGACAAACAAATGAACTTAATTACATCATGTCTAGACTATGAATGACAAACACAAAAGTTATGAATAAACAGGGCTTTGCACTAGAAGTCAGCATACTCATTCAGTGGCGTATCTAGGGGGGGCAAGGGGGGCACGTGCCCCGGGCGCCACTCCTTGGGGGCGCAAAAAAAAAACGAAGAAGAAGAAGAAAAAAAAGAAAAAAAAAAAAGAAAAGAAGAAAAAGAAGGAAAAAAAACTCGCCCGGTAAAGGGGGGGGGGGGGGGGGGAGGGAGATTGGTGGGGGGCGGGGGGGGGGCAGAAAACCAAATCAAACAAGATAAAAACAAAACATGAAGATGACACGGACAAAATGACAATGTTTATTGTGTTCACACAAAAATTCCATGTTCTGTGAGCTGAAATACAAAAATTTTCGGCTCGCTCGCTCCGCTCGCTCGCCAAAATGTCTATAAAAAGGAAGGTAAGAACAAAATGTAATAATGACAAAATGACAGTGTCTATTGTGTTCGCACATGTCATTTTATATTTAGCGGGCAAAATGTTTCACGGAGCAGCGGCTGCAATTTCATTCGTTCTGAAGCGATCGCCAATTGGATCAAAAGAAGGCGCCAACGATTTCGAACATACGGGCGGGGGGGGGGGGGTGCGCAAAACCCCCCGAATCAAACAAGATAATAACAAAACGCAATGATGACGCGGAAATATACAAATTTCGGCTCACTCGCTCGTACTAATTTAGAGTATTTTTTCAAGTCCTCAGTTTGTTGGTATAAATCGTTATCTATAAGGCCGTCACTATATCTCGATTAGAATTGTAAGATTTAATAAGCAAAAAATGACAAGAGTTTCATGATTTGTAAGCTGAAATACTAAAATTTTCGGCTCGCTCGCTGCGCTCGCTCGCCAAAATTTGTATAAAAAAAGAGAAAAAAAGAGAAGAACAAAACGTGACGATGACGCGAACAAAATGATAATGTCTATTGTGTTCACTCATGTCATTTTATATTTAGCAGGAAAAATGTTACACGGAGCAGCGACTACAATTTCATTCGTTCTGAAGCGATCGCCGATTGGATCAAAAGAGGACGCCAACGGTTTCGAACATACGGGAGAGGGGGCGCAAAAAAAAATAAATAAAAAAGATAAGAAAAAAACGTAATGATGACGCAGAAATATACAAATTTCGGCTCACTTGCTCGTACTAACTTAGAGTATTTTTTCAAGTCCTCAGTTTGTTGGTATAAATCGATATCTATAAGGTCGTCACTATAATTGTGAGATTTAATAAGCAAAAAATGACAAGAATTCCATGTTTTGTAAGCTGAAATACAAAAATTTTCGGCTCGCTCGCCAAAATTTATATATATAAAAAAGATAAGAATATACGTGATGATGACAAGGACATATACAAATTTCAGCTCACTCGCGCGCACTAATCTAGAGAATTTTTTAAGTCCTCAGTTTTTTGGTATAAATCTATCAAAATTCATTACATTTAAATCACCCTCAAAAGATCCCTTTTAAGTGCTTGAAAAAGCATTATGTGGACTTTGTTTAAAGTCCCTTCCGGGATGGGGTTGGGGTTGAACACTTTTTCAGAAATTAGGGGCGCAATTTTCGTGCTTGCCCCGGGCGCCGTTTTCCCTAGATACGCCACTGTACTCATTTGCTGACCCTTGCAGAGTTTTGCTATGTGAGGAAAACCATATCTTTAAACTTTGAGACCAAAGCTTGTATTACTGGTATACGTACATGCGGAGAACACATGGTGGGAGGTACCACCAAATATTTATTAATTCGTTTTTCTGTCTAATCAGTTGAACTATGAGGGTGTCTCTTTTTTTTTGAGGGGGGGGGGGTATCCATTTAATTTTTCTATTGCTTGAAAGATGTGACAAAAAGATTTCGCTTGTCTTACGCTGACTTGCTTACATGCTGTATTATGCTGTTTTTCACCTGGTAGCATATAATAATAATAATAAAAAAAATGAGTTTGATGATGTTGATCTTGCCTGCTGCTTTTCCATATTACACGCAGTCTTTAAAAGCAATGCTAAGCCTTAAACCTCAGCATCTAAAAATGCATCACTATACAGCTTTGAGCCTTGTCTAAAGCCTATCCCATTACATGCCAAGCCATGCTACAATGCACACTGAACATTGCTTTTGCAAATTCAAATCAACAATTTTGGGTACTCTTGATTTCAACGATAGCAAGGCGGAAGGAGAATATTATTACGAGTACAGACAGTCACACCAGAGAAGGAGATTATGTCTTTTGGAGAACACTTCCTTGTACCTTGAAATGCATTCCTGTCTACACTGGAGATCAGTTTCATAAGCAAGACATTGTATAAAAACCTCAGGCAGCTTTATAGCCTTGGATCAAGTTGTCATCTCTCGCATGTCTTCTGTGAGACACCTCATAGGGGAAGTGTTTTGAGTGATAATATTATAGTATTAATAATGATAATGCTACTATCCTATGTATGATAATACTAAATAAGAATGACAGCCTTATTGATTATTAATTTTAATATTCATCATTGTAATAAAGAACATTTCTGTACGGCAGCTGCTAAGGACAGACACTCTAATGTGCTTCAATGAGAGACACCTGTCTGGTTTATTATTATTATTTTTTTTATTGATAGATTATAGTAGAATATTGAGAGATTAAAAAAAAAACCCAGCTTATTTAAGATTATACATTACTAACAAAATGTACATGCATCTTCACCATGTGATGTTTAATTCTTGGCTACTGAGTACCAAAGCAATTCAAGTTATTAGTTCCCTCTTAAAAACCAAGGAAGATGCAATTTTATATAGCATGTGCAAGAGTAAATAACCTGCTCTTTTGGATGTCTTAGAAGCTGCTCATTTAAAGGGATAGTACAGTATTGGTGGAGATGAGAATTGGGCTTTAAACTTTTTGCGAGATACCAAGAAAACACAGTCTTATGATATGTGACCGTGCACCTCAAAACGAACATAAAGTCGCACACACTGATTTTGCGTGAGGACTGAAAATAAGTGAAATGGGTCAACCTAGCCAAACTTGACATTTTAATATTTTCTGAAAGAGCGGGTCTTCTTTTACATTATGCTAAAATCTGGTATCATGAAACGGGCAGGAAAGTGTGTTTTTTTTAGCAGTTTATCTCGAACATTTTTGGTAGAATAGTGTGATTAGGTGTGTCTTTAGAATCCCTTTTTCATTTTTGAAAAACCTTGTCCACACTCTTCACTTTCAACTCTAATAACTTTTGAAAAGATAGTGCTACTGCTTTGAAAGTTAGCATTAATTATGGACAGAATGTGTTAATGAGGCATGCTTAATTTCAATTTAATCTGATAATCCCTTCATTGTTGTTACTCTGGTGGTTTACTTCCTGTTTTTTGTCCCATTCATCGCACAGCCAGCACTGTTTGGAAAGATTAAGCGCTTGAATAGACACTGTACTTCAGAGCCTCTTTTCTCAGTTCACACTTTTCCTGAGTTTGTGCTTTCTTTCCAATATTTAGATAGGTTAGGAGAGTCCATTATACATCATTTTAAAGCTTAAAGTCTGCTCTTTCAGAATATGGTCTTAACTAAAAATTCATGTCTGGCGACTTTTTGTTTGTTTTGAGGTGCAGGGTCACATATAGCACAGAACATACCATTTTAAGAGGTATTTAATGTTTATTTGATGAAAATCGGGTTTGGAATGACTGAAACATTAAAAAACAAAGTAAAACAAAGCGATCGTAATAAAGTTGTGGGTCCCACACTTGATTAGAATCGCGCTTCTTTTGATATCTCAGCCATTTCAAACACCAATTTTCATCAAATAAACATTGAATTCCTCACAGAATTACGTGCTCTTTAATATTTCGTAAGAGGTTTCTCATTATCTCACCAAAAGTTAGGTCTCAACCAAAACTATACGATCCCTTTAAGGTCAGATACTGATGTGCAACCAGATCGTTTGTCTAGCAGATGAAGGACCAACTTGCTGGTCATACAAATTGCTTTGCCTCTATGACTGTACACTACTATTACCCCCTCATCCCACCCCTTTCCACCTCTTCTCCTCTCATTCCACCCCTTTTCGCTCCTTTACCACCAGCTTACTCTTAATATTAGTGTAAAGTTTATTATTGACAAACAAATAATTAATGAAATTCAAGTTTTTATTGGGAACAGAAGTGCACACCTTGTACAAATGTACATACAGTGTATCAACAGTTCACCTGTCGGTCTTTACATTTCTGCTGTTGCTCAGGTGGAATACTCATGATATTTTTTATTTTTTCTGGTATTTAATTTATTGTTTGTTTGTTTTTTCACTAGAAGTTGAAAATGTCTTGTCTTTCATTATGACTATTTTGATAACTGGGAGATGTGCTTTTGTAGTTTTGCCTCTTTTCCAGCAAAACAGACTTCAAATAACCCTCAAAATTATCACTTTTTGTTTGTTTTTAAATGAAACTGTGCTTCTGTAACAATATTTTGATGCAAAGCTGTTGAATGTACAAAGCGTGATATGTTTGATCAGTGTTTGAAAAAGTTGCTACATCCTGCTGCCTTTATCACACTCTTAATTTCTCTCAAGTGCCATAAGTTCTGTGTGTACAGTATCTCCCCGCCACACTTTCAATAGATTCTTGAAGTCTTCATGTAACCACACCCATTCATGCTGAGTCATTTCTGTCCAATGAATGGGTAGTCACCATTTCATTTTGCATTTATGTTTGCCCATATTGGTGTATGTAGACATCCATGGTGAGAACAAATGTTCTTGATCTGTCTCTCAGCAAGTGCGCCGTTTTGCAGCCCTGCAAGATACCATGTATGCCTTTGCCCTGTGATTAAAAAAAGAGAATGAAGAGAAAACAAGATAGAAAGCTTTAAGCTGTATGGCAGATTTATTTCTTATGCACTAGATAGTGAAATCTGTTCATACTCTCATGTTTTAGTCTAACCTTGCACTCTTGGCCTTTCCTTCAAAATGTTCCCTGTGTTTTTCGGTGAAAGAACTTCTCTGATATCCCTTAGTGTGGTCATCATCCATAATCTAGTTTCCATTCCTTGACTGCGTTGCTCTAGCTCTCCTTCTGAGAAAGAAAACAAAAGAAACCAAAGCCAAAAATTTGCATGACATGATGATCAATCTCTCACACTTCATCAGTCTGTGAAAATTATACTCTCTTTGGGAAGTTGCTCTAGTACAAGTGATGAAGCCATAGTAGTGGATTGTATGAGAATCATTTTGTTCCCTATGGCATAATTGTATGGCTTACACAAGGGTTGCAAGTGTCTTCCAGTTATACAGCCACAGTTTACCTGGCAACAAACGTGAGATGTGCAAGTACCACAACAAGTTGAATTACAAGTTTACACCACAATAATGGTCCCCCAATATCTGTTGCCTTTAGCAGTTCTTTGATAATGGACAAGCTGATGTGGCAATAAAAGTTGAGTTGCTCTTTTAAAGTGCAGACATGACAAGGCAGATTTTAATTTTTTGTTTCAGTTACCGTGTAGTACATGCCCATTGACTTCATACTGCATTTCCAGTTTGCACTCAAGGGATTTTGTTCTGAGAGATAATAAGTTCTTATCATTATTATGCGCCACAAGATCTACACTGTACCGTACTATCAAATTGTTTGATGGTTCACTCATAGCTATATGTTTTATAATGGTTTTACTGTATGTAATTGTTGAAGAATATAGAAAGATGTGCAGAAAAGTGGAAGTTCTTCCCCCCCCCCCCCAGCTTTTGCCGTTTACAGCGTATAATTACTTTTTGTTTTCATACAGATTTCATGCAATGCATGACAGCAGGAACTCTGTATTTGTCAAAGTGAGCATTCACACTACATGTAGTCATGGAGAACTGTCAATTTGCAAAACTTGTATCAAAACTTATAGTACATGTATTACATTTATGAGCTATGCATTTTGTCTTCCTGTACTAACTTTTAATCTAATTTTATTTCATTTCATTTCATTCATCAATTGCTCCTCTGATCTCATCATATTGTAGGGCCCTGACATACCTATACCCGTTTGGAGCCACGCTGAATGTCGCAAAGCCGGCAGTCGCCATCTTGTCTACCGGTACTGTCTGTTTCCCTCTCAATAGACCCGTGTGTGCATTACACTCGTCAAAGGTGAGTGAACCGTGGTTTCAAGTGGCCAAGCACAGAGCAGCAGATGTTGTAAATGCTTTAACATGTATTTTATTGCCACTGTCGGAAAATTTAGTGTTACGTAGTTGTAAGGCACAACGTAGCAACCTATTACACAATGGTGCAGCTAGATTTCTTAACCCTTTCATAATGTACTGTATCTGCCTAAGTCATTTAATCCTGGCCCTTTATTATTTGATCAACCAGGTTTTAATAGTCTCTAATTATCTCGCTGTGAAATTATTCATACTTCTATAAGTGGATCTATCATATAAATGTTTTGTATGTGTATGTGCAACGTTCATTCAGTTTCACATCAACCCAACAAAAGGCAAAGTGGTATAAATTCGTTTCCATTGATCTCTATGGCTCTTGGTTTCAAAAGTGGAATTACATGTGGGCATATTTTACATGTAAAGTGTACCTAGCAACATCCTTTGAGAAATGTGATCTTACATTGTACGTAACTAATATTCTACAAGATTCTCAAGTTTCCATAGACTTCACACACTGCCCAAGTGGTTGCCATAGGCAATGACATAATTCGCCCAAAGCACGAGTATTCATGGCAGGCTTCTCAGAATTCACAAATTTATTTAATAAGTAAATTAATTGACAAGTCACTGATCGTACTAGCAACAGAAATCTGCAAAGTACAAAAGGAAGTACAGTGAATGATAAAATATTTCTGAAGTTGCAGCTTGATTTGTTTGTTTGTTTGTGGTTTGTTTGTACATACTTTTTTTTTTTTTTTTTGGGGGGGGGGTCGTAGTAGAGAGGAAAATGTTTCTGAGTGCTAGACAGACCAGTGGTATTTGGAGCAATTTGAAGTACTGTATGAACATACATAGTATCAAAGAAGCATGCATAAAAAACGTAGTGTTGATAACAAGGAATGTATTACGTCTGATTGAATGTGTACTGTAACAAACAATGATGATGATGCTTTTTTTTTTTTTGTATTTGGTGTAGTGTAAGCATCACATGTTGACAGGCTTTATGTATGTTAATCCCCGTTTGAATTACCTAAGTTTTGTGTGACAAAAACACCAGACAATTTGGTAATGATGAAGTGAAAAAATGGGTCTTCTGATTTATTATAAAAACAAAAATATTTCAGTGCTGATTGAATGTATAAAACAAGGAATTTGATAAATTAATGACAAATTTTGCACACAAACACACACGCACACACACACACACACACACACACACATACACACCCACAAGTCTGGTTCATATGTTCTAACAGTCACTATTCCAGGTTGAACCGAAATTATGGGTTTTTAGAATAGAAATCTTACAGCTGGATTAAACTCCTAACAGTTCATAACTTTTGAACAGATAGTCTGATTTTCCTCAAAGTCACTCAATGTGTTCCAACTAATTTTTCTACATTTTCTCAACCCACATATACATTGTATAATGTTCATTCCCCTGTATATAACGCCTGAAGAGATCCTTGTCATTTGATTGGTTGTTTGACATTGATCATTCGGCCCATTTCACTATGACATCACCATCCGTGCAATTATGGCTCCATTAACTGTGCAATTTTGGATCCATACGATTTGCTCCATTGCACGCTCACTGAGAGCCCGGCACACTACGCGTGTAAAATGCTTGCTTTTGCAGTCTGTGTATGCGACAGCGTGCTAGCATAAAGCGCTCAGTGAGCACTCTCGCGATCTCAGATTCTCTCTTGTTTCTAAATTTATAAAACATCAAATGACAAGGATCTATTTTAGGCGTTATATAAAACAAATAATAAATGTTTTTCATTGGTGCAATGGACACAATATTTCATTTGGTTAAAGATGAAATTATTGATCCATTCAACTTGGCTGTGCCTCGTTGAATGGATCATTTCATCTTCCATCTCATGAAATATTCTGTCCATTGCACTCATAAACATTCATTATTTGTATACTAATGAATGCCTTATGTAATTCTTTATGCAGTACACCAAGGGGAAGCTGGCAGTCTTGGGCTCTGTCCACATGTTTTCTGACCAGTACCTGGACAAGGAGGAGAACAGCAAGATCATGCAGGTGTTGGTCCAGTGGCTGACGACTGATGAGGTATCACTCAATGCGATAGATGCAGAGGACCCAGAGGTAAGGAAACCTGGTGTAGACAAAGGGCTTTTGAATTGAGCTCATGTGCCAATCACTTATAACTTTAACATTTTCAACCCCTAGACTCCCACCCTGTTGGCTCTTCTCCCAGTCGCAATACTGGAACAACTCAAACAGCAGCAGCACCTTTTAGCTAAAGGTCTACTGTATACGCCAATATTTTGCAATGTTTTTATTTTCGCGGATTTTGCGAGTCAGGTGCTGTTCGCGAATTTAAAGGGACATGAAAATATTGACTATGATCCCTGATATGATTGTGACTTGCACGTATATAATTGCGCATTTTTCTGTTCAGCGTCGGCAATCGCGAATTTAACCACTCGCAAAATTGTCGGGAAATCCTGATTCCTGAAAATTTAGACTCACTAAATATATGGCGTGAACAGTATGTGATTGTGGATGAAAAATATGGAAAACTATATATATTCATCCCAAAACTATAATAGTTTTGTAGATTTTGTCAGCGATTATAATGTTGGGAAAGGAAATATGAAGTAATTACCTCTGAAAATGCACCTCTATTGTTAAAATGACAATGTTTT
Source organism: Diadema setosum (assembly GCF_964275005.1). Lineage (NCBI taxonomy): Eukaryota > Metazoa > Echinodermata > Echinoidea > Diadematoida > Diadematidae > Diadema > Diadema setosum. Next base: position 16,792,509 of record NC_092694.1, read on the forward strand.
TTCTTTCTCTATCGCACACACACACACACACTCATGCATTTTTCTCTCATTTTCTGCGTAGATCTCAGACTATAACTTCCTGCCCGATACGGCCAAGCTGGCTGACAAGCTCAGGACTTGTTTGCAGGAGAATGAGGAGACGCCCCGAGACTTCAACGCTCTCTTTGATGGCACTCTATACAGGATGGATACATCAGTGGTCCCCAAGGTCATACGGTATGTCTAGGGCTCTGTTTGTAAGATTTTGCATACCGAGAAACACGGTTTTGAAACACGGTTTTGAAATATGGTGAGAAGCGTTTATGAGAATCAATCCCAAGTGTGTCTCCGGCTTACTTGGATTGTGCCATTGCGCATCTCGTTATGCGCAGCTTGTCCCTTGGCAATTGCATTGGTCAAGCAGGATGCACAAAACTATGATGTCATCATATAAACCGTGTGTCAAATCATGGTTGCATTTATAAGACTTTCAAAATTTTGTTTCCGGTGAAACACAGTTTTGAATTGCACCTCCATACAGTTAATTTCAAATCCTTGTTTCAAAATATTGTTTCAAAACCGTGTTTGTAATCACGTCTACTAATAATAGAAAAATTTAAACCACAAAACACGGTTTAAAAACTGTGTTTCTACCGAGAAAAGTGTGCTGGAAATGCACCTTTTATTGACCCCGTGGATGAGATTATAGTCTACATGTACGTATGTGCCCATAAGATTTGGTGAAAAGCAAGTAATACCTAAAGGCTAATAGTTGTACGGTCAAATTTCTGAGGTATAAGTCCTTGATTTTTCTCTTCAGTTATTGTTTATGTTTTACCCTTCTTTTTTAACCAAACACATGCCGGGGTCTTTAACAGAATAGAATTCTCTGTTTGTCTGCTTAGGTGCTGAGATCCAGTGTGCATCATGCTATTCCTTCCATTAATTGTTTGTTGCAGGGCGTATGAGGGGCTGAGTGTGAAGCACGAACCTTTGTCTCTTATCCAGCCCCAGTTTGAGGTCCCTCTGCCTCCTCTGCAGCCAGCGGTAAGTGACCCTTGTATTGTAGTCAGATTTACTGGTGTGTTATTGAAAAACTTGTTGTGTGCCCTGTGTACATACTACAGTATGTCCCCCCCCCCCAAAAAAAAAAAAAAAAAAAAAATACAATCAGGGTTTTGCATAATTTCCAAAATATGATTTGCACAAAATACAATCGGGGTTTTGCATAATTTCCAAAATATGATTAAACTGTGTGAATGTTATTTCAGGGTCTAGAAGTATAACTTCTTACCTATATTTTGCAGAAAACCCCGTTCATTTTGGTTAACCCTAACTAGGCCGGGGGGGCCTCAAGGTTCCCCCCTCGACATTTTGCGCGATGTATCGCTATCGCGAAAAGCTAGCGCCGCAATGTTTCATGACTTTTTTCTTTCCAGTCTCGCGCATCTTTTGACACCAAATTTGCAATGGCTGGGCACGCGGTTCTGAAGTTGCGCATAAATATGTACGTGCATGTCAGACCAAAAATTGCTCAAAAACGTGAATTCGTGTACAATTTCAATGCAAACTGTGTTTACAGGCAAATTTCATAAAAGCATGATTATTTTTGGGTTTTATTGATTAAAATCAATTAATAACATACTTTCTTGTTCGGAACAATATCATGGACAAAATTCATCGAAAAACAATGAAAAACAAAGAAATACGTAAAAAGAAATTTAAACAAAAATAAAATACGTAAGAAATTTTTTCTGATTGCACAATTTTTTTCTCTTACATTTGCTAAGGTCACTAAAAAGAATATTTACACAAAGAATGTGCCTGTTTTGAGCTTTATTTAGTGATTTATACCAAATTGTCTGATTTCAAGCATCATAATCCATAAATTAGCATAATTTAGCATAAATTGTAAAAAAAATTAACTTCATGGTACTTTGGATTACAAATGTTTGTCACAGGCAACGTGTGTGCCAATTTTCATCCCGATCGCATGGTCGACGGCCGAGATCTGGGGGGGGGGGGGGGGGGGCTCGGAGCCCCCCCTCCCGGGGCCTAGTTAGGGCTACTGTAGTTAGGGTTAAGTGGTCACAGAGAAATGTGGATTGTTCTGCTGCATGTCATGGGTCTGATTCTTTCACATTTAGCACTTGCATGCTCTTTGAACTGCATATCAATGTGTGAACAAAATAGAACTTGGAGGGAAGGGATTCCTGACATGCTCTACAAAAATCACCTTTTCCCTAACCACTGAAGCAAATCAGATGGGGTTTTCTGTAAGATGTGGTTAATAAGTTATTGTTTCATACCCTGAATTTGTATTTGGATTGATTTAATATTTTTAAAGTTATCGTTGCAGAGGGTACCGTTGTTGTTGTTGTTGTTTTTTTTTCAATTCTAATATGTATTTATTGATGCCCAGGTATTTCCACCAACCTTCAGAGAGCTGCCCCCACCATCACTCGACCTGTTTGACCTCGATGAGTCTTTCTCTTCAGAGAAAGCCAGACTGGCTCAAATCACCAACAAATGTAAGCTAGTGAAAGCATCATCTATTTCAAATTAAAGCAATGAGTTGACTTGGTTTTAAAAGTTGATACAGAATTGATTTGGTAATGCAAATTTGTCATGATAGATTTGCCATCTGTTGCAAACCTCTAAGCTCATGAACATTTCTAGAAAAAAAAAAAAAAATCTGTGAAGTGATCTTGATTGAGATTTTAAAGGAAAGTGAAGGTAAATTTTCGTCACTGTAATCTTACTGCAGGATGTGGACCAGCTCTCTCTATATCTGTCTGTCTTTACCATGATTAATGTTGAATAAGAGAGTACAATGAATTCGGTGGATTCCATATACGGTGCGCCACCTATCGGTTGTAGCGGACAGGCCGAAATCCGCAATGCCTCATGGGAAAAAGTCAACATCAAAATTACTCGCATTATACGCACATGCAGCAGCGCAGCTCAGCTCAGCTGGCCGCGCCGGGCGGGCGGGCGCCCCGGCTGGACCGGCCGGATATCGAAAAAGCAAACTTACGCTGCAACACATCCACAGCCAGCAGAATGGACTAAAGCGTCTGTTGTGAGTAGTACCCTTGTAGCGTACCATTCTGCCATATGACGCTGCTCAGGCTTCACAGTTGCCTTGATGTAAATGTGGTCTGGGTGGTTCTGGATGTGTCCCATATGGACATCTTCAACGTGATTGTCCTTAAACATAAGGTAGCCATCATCTTTTTTGAAGCTTGCTAGCCTTTCTGGGGTCCAATCACACTGTTTGATAAGGTAGGCAAACACATCTCCAAGCGACAGATCAGGCATAGTACTCAGATCCCTAGTCCATCTTACTGGCCTATCGTACAAGTTCACTTCAGTCCCATCCGCTGATCGTACACACCTTCGTTTCTTTTCCGATTCTGCGTGGTCACACGGTTCAAGAACATCCTATTTATCCCCACATTTCTCCGACAGCTGAACAAGTTCGCTGATCGTCCTTTGTTTTTCCTTGGGTTGGTATGCCACGATCATTCAGGTATTTCTTCAGTTCGTCGACTCGCATTCGCCGGAAGACAGCTAGGTCTTGGGGGTCTGCCATTTTCGCCTTGGGCCTTGGGTTTGGGGGGTCTGCCATTTTTTTGTCCGCTGTGCTTTGTGGCGACGCGACCGTAATGCCGTAGACGTCTACCTCTAGTTACCGCGTATACCGATCGCCAGGCGCTAGGCCAGTACAGTTATTGTACAGTAAACAGTGCATTGCGCATGCAGCTACTGTCTGCTGCGCTGCAGCGTAGCTCTAGCTGCATAGCGCGATGTCGACCCCGAAGTTGAAAATCGGCCTGTCCGCTACAACCGATAGGTGGCGCACCGTATATGGAATCCACCGAATTGAATGTGAACAAACACATTGTGTTTGTATTTTCAGTGTGCCACAGTGATTTTGTAAAGCAAGAATGCTCTTTGTCAAGTTTTATAGTGTGAAGAAAGAGTTCTTTGGTGTATACTTCACTGACGTAGGAAGGACTAGAATGCACTGTCAAAAAAGAAAAGAAAAAAAGAAATGAAAATGTCACAATGACTGCCAAGGGATGATAGATTAATTCAAAGAAAAAAGATGAATGCTTTAATACACAGCTAGGCATTACCTCCAAAAGTTTTGTTCCTGAGTTGACAGTGATGTTTGTAAAGTCAGAACATGAAAGACTTCATCAGTTGCCTGGAATGGGACTACCAGGGAAAGTACATGTACAGCACACTGCCATCTTGTCATCCCACTATCCCATGGAGAAGCTACCTGAAAGGGCAGTTTGTGACCCTTTGACAACTTGTATAATTCGTTTGACAATCCCAGTTCGCAAGATGCCAATAGTCTCATGAAAAATGCATGGTGTATACATTATGTAAATCCAAAACTGTAGCCATTTCTTTCCTGATACTGCTCACACTGTTTTTGATTCAATTTTGTGCATTTACATGAAACAAAATCCCTTCTAAGTTGGATGTCGATTTGAGGACATGTTGTATGATATTGTCGTGTTGATATATTTTTCTCCTCTGGCTGCTGTGCAGGCACTGATGATGACCTAGAGTACTATGTTCGGGAATGCGGAGACATCCTTGGCATCACACCAAAACTGCCGGCAGACTCGCGTGATGCTAGGCATATCTTGGAGCATGTCTTTGCACAGGTTGTGGAATTCAAGAAATTAAATCAGGCAAGTAACATTCAAGATACTGGAGAGTGGTATAGGTGACTAAATGTGACCCGCCATGACAAAACCTTTGAAAGACACCTTACCTCCCCTTGATCACAATTGTGTCGGAAGGAAGATCTGAAGGCGGTTATCTCGAAATTCTGAATTCGTAGACCATTCAATATAATCTCATAAGATCATTGATATCTCCGCAACCGAGTACTTATATGAATCCTGATATATATGAAATCAAAGCGGAAGATCAAGGGAATAATGTTGTGTCATTTTTAGAAAATCGGCCGTCCCTGACTCTCGGATCCTTTTGTTGTAGCGGGTCACAAATCATGACACAATTATCCAGAGGTGTAATTGAATGTGACACACAAAACACTTACACATGCACAGACAGACACAAACGTGCATAACTCCACATCGACTGACACACATTGATTACACTGTAACTTGCACATGTTTGGAGCAAGTAGTTTTTTTTCTGTACAGGTTTTGGTGGAAAGACAATACGGGAATTCCCATTAAAGGGTGTGTACAGTTCTGGTCGAGGTGAGGATTTAGCTTTTAACGTTTTGTGAGATATTCAGAAATAACTCTGTGAGATGTCAAAGAGCATGCAGTTCTAAGGGGTATCAAAAGTTTATTCGATGAAAATCGGTTTTGAAATGGCTGAGATATCCAAAAACAAGGTGAAACAAAGAGATCCTAATAAAGTTGTGGCATGTCGCCTTTTATTATTAGCACTTTTTTGGATATCTCAGTCATTTGAAAACCAATTTTCATCAAATAAATGTTGAATCCTTCTTAGAATTACATGCTCTTTCATATTTCATAAGAGACTTTTCATTATCTCACTTTTAATAGGAATGTTCAAAACATGAATCCCCACCTCAACCAGTACTGTACAGTCCCTTTAAAGGTCCTGTTTACCTTTGGGAACAGTGATTGAAAAAATTTTCAAGATATGACATTCAATGCATATGTGTAGGTCAGTTGTACCGCAAAACATCCTATCATATGAAATTTTCGCAGTAAAGCCTATGATATAAGGAGATACCTGTATTTTTCTCATTAAACCGTAACTGTAGGCGGTTTAGTCTGGAAACAGTTTTTTATAACTATTCACATTTTGTATACTTAACAATACTTAACATCGATTTTACCGATTCAAATGTGTATGGTGGTTGTTTGTATTCCTAACTCACATTTTAGAACTATTTTAAAGTACTAATGCTGGGTTTTTGTTTCATCTGCAAATGGTAAATTATGCCTTTAACCCTAACTAGGCCGGGCTATTTAGGTAGATCATAGAGCCGGGGGGGGGGGGGGGGGCCTCCCAGGCCCCCCCTCCAGATCTCGGCCGTCGACCGCGCGATCGCGACGAAAATTGGCACACACATTGCCTATGATGTAATCTAAAGTACTACGAAGTTAGATTTTTGAAAAAATGTCATTTATGCTAAATTATGCTAATTTATGCATAATGATGCATGAAATCAGACAATTTGGTATAAATCACTAAATAAAGCCTGAA